>NW_027593401.1:0-33104 GCF_964213995.1 Mustelus asterias
CTCTCCTCTGTCCCCGCTCTCTCTCTCTCTCTCTCTCTGTCCCGCTCTCTCTCTCTCTCTCTGTCCCCGCTCTCTCTCTCTCTCTCTGTCCCGCTCTCTCTCTCTCTCTGTCCCGCTCTCTCTCTCTGTCCCACTCTCTCTCTCTCTCTGTCCCACTCTCTCTCTCTCTCTGTCCCACTCTCTCTCTCTCTGTCCCACTCTCTCTCTCCCTGTCCCACTCTCTCTCTCTCTGTCCCACTCTCTCTCTCTCTGTCCCACTCTCTCTCTCTCTGTCCCACTCTCTCTCTCTCTGTCCCACTCTCTCTCTCTCTGTCCCACTCTCTCTCTCTCTGTCCCGCTCTCTCTCTCTCTCTGTCCCGCTCTCTCTCTCTCTGTCCCACTCTCTCTCTCTCTGTCCCACTCTCTCTCTCTCTCTGTCCCGCTCTCTCTCTCTGTCCCACTCTCTCTCTCTCTCTGTCCCACTCTCTCTCTCTCTCTGTCCCACTCTCTCTCTCTCTGTCCCACTCTCTCTCTCTCTGTCCCACTCTCTCTCTCTCTGTCCCACTCTCTCTCTCTGTCCCACTCTCTCTCTCTCTCTGTCCCACTCTCTCTCTCTCTGTCCCTCTCTCTCTCTCTGTCCCGCTCTCTCTCTCTCTCTCGTCCCGCTCTCTCTCTCTCTCTGTCCCACTCTCTCTCTCTCTGTCCCACTCTCTCTCTCTCTGTCCCACTCTCTCTCTCTCTGTCCCACTCTCTCTCTCTCTTCTCTCTGTCCCACTCTCTCTCTCTCTGTCCCACTCTCTCTCTCTCTCTGTCCCGCTCTCTCTCTCTCTGTCCCGCTCTCTCTCTCTCTGTCCCGCTCTCTCTCTCTCTCTGTCCCCTCTCTCTCTCTCTCTGTCCCACTCTCTCTCTCTCTCTGTCCCACTCTCTCTCTCTCTCTGTCCCTCTCTCTCTCTCTCTGTCCCCTCTCTCTCTCTCTGTCCCTCTCTCTCTCTCTGTCCCGCTCTCTCTCTCTCTCTGTCCCACTCTCTCTCTCTCTCTCTGTCCCACTCTCTCTCTCTGTCCCACTCTCTCTCTCTCTGTCCCACTCTCTCTCTCTCTCTGTCCTCTCTCTCTCTCTGTCCCTCTCTCTCTCTCTGTCCCTCTCTCTCTCTCTGTCCCTCTCTCTCTCTGTCGCCTCTCTCTCTCTCTCTGTCCCACTCTCTCTCTCTCTCTCTGTCCCTCTCTCTCTCTCTGTCCCACTCTCTCTCTCTCTCTGTCCCACTCTCTCTCTCTCTGTCCCACTCTCTCTCTCTCTGTCCCTCTCTCTCTCTCTGTCCCTCTCTCTCTCTCGTCCCTCTCTCTCTCTCTGTCCCTCTCTCTCTCTCTGTCCCAGTCTCGCTCTCTCACCCATGGTTCTGATGAGGTATCCCCGGGGTGGTCTCAGTCTTCTCCGGATCCAAGCCTCCCTCACGATGTGTAGATGTGAGTCGCTGCCCGCCAGCAGCAGGATGGAGTTGTCCAGCCAGCCGAGGAGCTGGAGTCCGGACACGGCCTGTATCAGCCGACCGTCCCACACGCTGCGCCCGTTCTCCGCCTTCAGCTCGGCCAGCAGCTGCTGCCCGCTCAGCCTGGGCCCCGGCCTCTTCGCTTCCCGCAGCCTCAGAACCAGTGCCAGCGTGCGGCAGACCAGCTGCACCGGCATGGCTGCGACCCACCCTTCCCTCGGCTCCCAGCGTTCCGGTCCCTGACCCACCGCCCTGGACGCCGCAACCGGGGTAACGGGGGCGGGGCCGGCTGCTCCATGGTACCGGGGGCGGGGTTGGATGCTCCATGGTACCGGGGGCGGGGTTGGATGCTCCATGGTAACGGGGGCGTGGCCGGCAGCTCCATGGTAACAGGGCGGGGCCGGCAGCTCCATGGTAATGGGGGCGGGGCCGGCTGCTCCATGGTAACAGTCTTGCCTGGTGATTGTGGAGCGCTGTTCATTCATCCGTTGTCATAGCGTCTGCATGGTTTCCCCAATGTACCATGCCTCAGGACATCCTTTCCTGCAGCGTATCAAGTAGACAACGTTGGCCGAGTTGCAAGTGTATGTACCGTGTTCTCACGTGAGATGATCGCATCCGTGTCGATGATCCGGCATGTCTTGCAGAGGTTGCTGTGGCAGGGTTGTGTGGTGTCGTAGTCACTGTTCTCCTGAAGGTTGGGTAGTTTGCTGCGGACAATGGTCTGTTTGAGGTTGTGCGGTTGTTTGAAGGCAAGAAGTGGGGGTGTGGGGATGGCCTTGGCGAGATGTTCGTCTTCATCAATGACATGTTGAAGGCTCCGGAGGAGATGTATTCACTTCTCCACTCTGGGTAAGTACTGGGTGACGAAGGGTACTCTGTCTGCCGTCAGAATCTTTACAGTGCAGGAGAGGCCATTCGGCCCATCGAGTCTGCTCCCACTCTCCAAATGATCATATTACCCAATCCCACCCCTTGCCTTATTCCCATAACCTTGCACATTCAGCCTGGCCAATCCACCTTGGACTGTGGAAGGAAACCAGAGTACCCGGTGTAAATCCACGTAGACACAGGGAGAATGTGCAAACTCTACACAGACAGCGACCCAAGCCGGGAATTGAACCCAGGTTCCTGGCGCTGATGCAGCAGTGCTAACCATCCGTTAGATACTGTCATCTGTATATAGGTGGTGAAACAGAGGCAAGGCTTGGAGAGAAGGCATTTACTTCAGAATATAGGAATAGGAGTCGGCCCATTTAGCCTGCTCTGTCATTCAGTACGATCATTGCTGATCCAGGAGTCAGTAACTAAGTTAAGCATGAAAATTAGTGGCCTGGAGGACATGTGGGTCAGAGACAGATTGGGTAAATGGGCAAGAACATGGCAGTGTGGCAAAGTGTGAAATGATGCACTTTCGTAGAAAAATAAAAATGTTTTCATTTTGAGCATTATTTACAAAGTTATCATGCGGGTACAGCAAGCAATTAGGAAGGCAAATGGCACATTAGCTTTAGTCAGAAAGGGACTGGAGGACAAGTAAAGTTTCACCACAATTATGCAGGCCATCGGTGAAGCTACACCTGGAACACTGCAGCTTTAGTCTTACCTGTTGGACATAGTTGCCATTGAGGGAGTGCAATGAACATTCATTGGACTCCTGGGTTGTGGCAACTGACTGTTCTGTGTAAACTGGGCGGCACGGTAGCACAGTGGAGGGCGGCACGGTAGCACAGTGGTTAGCACTGCTGCTTCACAACTCCAGGGACCTGGGTTCGATTCCCGGCTTGGGTCACTGTCTCTGTGGAGTTTGCACATTCTCTTCGTGTCTGTGTGGGTTTCCTCCGGATGCTCCGGTTTCCTCCCACAGTCCAAAGATGTGCAGGTTAGGTTGATTGGCCATGCTAAAATTGCCCCTTAGTGTCCCGAGATGCATAGATTAGAAGGATTAGTGGGTAAAATATGTAGGGATATGGGGGTAGGGCCTGGGTGGGATTGTGGTCGGTGCAGACTCGATGGGCTGAATGGCCTCTTTCTGTACTGTAGGGTTTCTATGATTTGTCAAGAGGTTGATTGGACAAAGCCTAGATTTCCTGGAGATTAGAAGAATAAGGAATTAACTAATTTAAACATACAACATTTTGAAGGGGTTTGACACGATAGATGCAGAGAAAATGATGCTCTTGGCTAGTGAATCTCTCCCTCCCGGAGAGACAGCTGCAAAGTACTCATGACACTGGACTTGTAATTCAAAGACCCAGGCTTATCTCTGGGGACATAAGTTCAAATCCCACCATAGCAGCTGGTGGATTTTAAATTCAGTTAATAAATCTGGAATATCATCGAATCCCTACAGCGCAGGAGGCTATTCATAGAATCATAGAAACCCTACAGTGCAGAAAGAGGCCATTCGGCCCATCGAGTCTGCACCGACCACAATCCCACCCAGGCAATACCCCATATCCCTACATATTTACCCGCTAATCCCTCTACCCTACGCATCTCAGGACACTAAGGGGCAATTTTAGCATGGCCAATCAACCTAACCCGCACATCTTTGGACTGTGGGAGGAAACATCGAGTCTGCACCAACCACAATACCACCCAGACCACATTTCTGTCACCCCTCATATTTACCCTGCTCATCCCCCAGGTACTAGGGTTAATTTAAAATGGCCAATCAACCAAACCAGCACATCTTTGGACTGTGGGAGGAAACCAGAGCACCGGAAGGAAACCCACGCAGACACAGGGAGAACATGCAAACTCCACACAGTGAGCTGAGGCAGGAATTGAACCCGGGTCCCTGGCACTGAGGCAGCAGTGCTGACCACTGTGCCATTGTGCTGCTTAATATAAGTCTAGTCTTAGTGTTGATGACCATGCTAACTACCATTGGTTTTTCTAAGAACCCATCTGATTAACTCATATCACTTAAGGAAATCTGCCATCTTGAGCTGTCCTAGCCTACATGTTGACTGCAGACCCACTCTTAAGTTCCATCAGAAATGGCCTCAAACTATTCAGTTTAAGAGCAACTACAGATGGGCAATAAAATCCTTGCCTTGCTTGCAATGTCCACATTGCATGAAAAAGAATCAAGTTCAGTCTCAGAATAAGGGGTCAGCCATTTTGCTTGAGAAAATTCTTCACTCAGAGGGTTTTAATATTAGAAATTTTCTACTCTGAAGAGTTGTGGATGCTCAGTCATTGGCTACATTTAAGGCAGGACAATAGATTTTTGGAAATATGGGGATAGTAAAGGTGGAGTTGAAATAGAAAATGAGCCATGATATTGTTTAATGGTGGAGCAGATTGAAGGACTAAATGATCTATTTCAGCTATTGCTTCTATAGGTTCTATCTGCCCTGGGAATATTTGATGGGATGGTATAGAAGAACTATACTCTGCAGCTAACCCATTTACACCATCAACATAATCTCCAAAAGCACTCACTGGGATAATATAATGGCCACATTTTGTGCACCCTTGAAACAGTTTGATAAAAAGCAGAGGCTAAAGTTTGAGACTGATAGGCTCAGCTGAATCAGCTTGGCAGAAAAAATGCAATCAATTAGCTTGTATGCCTGCTTTCATATACTTTTATTAACATAAAAAGTCAGTGTTTCTCTAAAAACATTTTGCAATGCAAAAGTATCTCCAGTTGAGTAACTACCAATCTTTGAAGCAGTTAGGAAGTCCACTTTTGCTTTCATTTTGTTCCAAACAGTTCACGGTAATTCAGAACTTTGTACATCTTTTGTTCTACAAACACATCTTTAAACTACAAAATCCATGACACATGCAGTGCTTTGGTCAGCTGCAACTCACTGAAATAATTATATAACAATATGGTTGACTACCCTGGGAACCCCGAACCACATATCATGCAGGCGCTCCATTTTCCCTGGCTTTGCCTTGGTCTTCATATGACATTTCAACCTGTTTCAAAACAAAGTTGAAGGAATAGAATAAATCAATGACAAATTGAACCAAATATGAAATGTCACACAAATATGAAAGATGAGTAGCACCCAAAATGATTGAGCCAATGATCTATGCCAAGTCTGATATTCTCAGCCAAACCCAAACAATACAACAGTTCTCAGTATCCAGAATGTCAGCCACAGCTACTGGAGACTGTCTAGTGACTGCTGGAATTGTGCGTGACTCGCATGTGTACACAATCCTTATGTGCACGTGCCCGTGTATATTCACATGTGCGCACCTTTGTCGACATGTGGCAATGTATCTCCAAACTTCATGGCTTGGGGCTCGGCTCCTCCACCTGCGACTGGATCCCTAGACTTCCTAACCCATAGACCGCAATCGGTAAGGTTACACAACACCGGTGCCCCACAAGGCTGTGTCCTCAGCCCCTTTTGATACTCCTGATACACCTCTGACTATATGGCCAAATTATGCTCCAACCCCATTTTTAAGTTTACTGATGACACCACTGTAGTGAGTCGGATCTCAAACGATGATGAGACGGAGTGCAGGAAAGAGGCAGAGAATCTGGTGAACTGGTGCAATGACAATAATTTCTCCCTCAATGTCAGCAAAACGAAGGAGACAGGCATCAACTTCAGGAATCGTAGTGGAGGACATGACCTGTCTCCATCAATGGGGATGAAGTGAAAATGGAGGGCTTCAAGTTTCTAGGTGTCCAGATCACCAACAACTTGTCCTGGTCCCTCCGCGCTGACGCTATAGTTAAGAAAGCCCACCAACGCCTCTACTTTCTCAGGAGGCTAAGGAAATTTGGCATGTCAACTACAACACTCACCAACTTTTACAGATGCACCATAGAAAGCATTCTTTCTGGTTGTGCCACAGCCTGGTATGGCTCTGCCCAAGACGGCAAAAAACTACAAAGAGTTGTGAACGAAGCCCAGTCCACCATGCAAACCATCCCATCCATTGACTCTTTCTACACTTCTCGCTGCCTTGGAAAATCAAGGATCCCTACGTACCCCGGACATTCTCTCTTCCACTTTCTTCCTTCAGGACAAAGATATAAAAGTCTGAGGTCACATAACAACTGACTCAAGAACAGCTTCTTCCCTGCTGCCATCAGATTTTTGAATGGACCTATCATATATTAAGCAGATCTTTTTCTGCACCCCAGCAAGACTGTAACACTATATCCTGTACCCTCTCCTTTCCTTCTCCCTTAAGCACTTTATGAATGGTATGCTTTGTCTGTATAGCACGCAAGAAACAATACTTTTCACTGCATACCAATATGTGACAAGAACTCAAATCAAATCGTCTGAATCCATGTGTGTGTGCCGTTACTACCACAGAAAGTAGTGTGATGTGTGATTTCAAGGAGGAATTAAATATAGCTCTTGGAGCTCAAGTGATATGGGGGGAAAGTGGGATCAGGGTATTGATCAGTTATCATTACAATGAATGGCAGAGCAGCGCTAAGGGCCGAATGGCCTCCTCCTGCTTCCATTTCTCATTATGTTTCGATGTGCACATCTGCATCCATGTAATTGTGCCTATATCTCTGTGTGAAGGCTGAGAGATGCCAGGTGCCAGGTGAACAGGTGATCAAGAAGGCAAATGGGATGTTGGCCTATATTGCGAGGGGGATAGAATATAAAAGCAGGAATGTCTTGATGCACCTGTACAGGGCATTGGTGAGGCCGCAGCTGGAATACTGTGTGCAGCATTGGTCCCCTTATATGAGGAAGGATATATTGGCATTGGAGGGAGTGCAGAGAAGGTTCACCAGGTTGATACCGGAGATGAGGGGTTTGGCTTATGAGGAGAGGCTGAGGAGATTGGGTTTGTACTCGTTGGAGTTTAGAAGGATGAGGGGGGATCTTATGGAGACTTATAAGATAATGCGGGGGCTGGATAGGGTGGAGGCGGAGAGATTCTTTCCACTTAGTAAGGAAGTTAAAACTAGAGGACACAGCCTCAAAATAAAGTGGGGTCGGTTTAAGACAGAGTTGAGGAGGAACTTCTTCTCCCAGAGGGTGGTGAATCTCTGGAATTCTCAGCCCACTGAGGTGGTGGAGGCTACCTCGCTGAATATGTTTAAAGCGCGGATGGATGGATTCCTGATCGGTAAGGGAATTAAGGGTTATGGGGATCAGGCGGGTAAGTGGTACTGATCCACGTCAGATCAGCCATGATCTTATTGAATGGCGGGGCAGGCTCGAGGGGCTAGATGGCCTACTCCTGCTCCTATTTCTTATGTTCTTATGTTCTTATTGCATGTAATGTAATGAACAGACTCAAGGTAAACCTTTGTACTACTCTTCTCCTGCAGACCCTAATTTGGGAATCCTTGCCCTATATTGTAACTGCAACTACAGTTCAAAAGTATTTGACGGAACACTTTGGGACATTCCAAGGGCATGAAAGGTCCTGCAAGTAAATTTTTTCCTGAGTCATGGCCTTGTGACGAAGAGGGAAGGAGTTGGTGAAATATTTCTTTACCTGTTTCAGGACATTGTGAATTTCCTCTGTAACAGATGATAGTTTCTTGCCAGTATGAGTCAATTGTTGTTCCAAACGCACCTTTGCCTCCTCACATCCTTTCAAGTTCTCCTCAGCACGAGTCAGAGATTTTTTGCTTTCTTTTAGCTCTAACGTCAGACTTTTGCTTACATTCTCCAGATTGGATATCTGCTTTGTTCTGTCTTCTATATAAAACAAAAAAATATATATAATTCTCCCTTGGAATTGCTCAAAAGTAATCTCGGATCCAAGTGCTATCCAAACAGTTTATTCACAATCCTGGCTTGCCTATCATTGTGAAATAATAAACATGCTACACAATAAATGTGACCAAGCTAAGCTGTTAACACATGGCAGTGAAACATCCACAAATCATATTATAATTCACAAGCACATTAAGTAACTTGTTCAAGTTCCAAGAAAGATGGGTTTTTCCTCTCTTTAAGCCTTATTCTCAGTTATGTCATTTTTTCTTCCACTTCCTTTGATGAATTTGGTGCATTTAGGTCTTTCATCAGCCTCTCTCTTCTTTCCCTCCATTTCCTTTTTGTGCACTTTATTATATTACATGCAGTATCTTTTTTCCCCCTACCTCTCGCAGTAGATATGTATCTTTTAGAAACGGTGTACACAGTTGCACATTACTTAGTACAGAAACAGGCCACTGGCCCAGCCACAAGCACCTCCTTCCATTTTTCTTCATGTCACCACATTAACATCACCTTCTATTCTTTTCTCTTTCATATGTTTATCTAGCTTCCTCTTAAAAGATCCCTTGCTATTTGCCCCAACTACTCCATGATGGAGTTTAATCCGGATAAATGCGAAGTGATGCATTTTGGAAGAAATAATGTAGGGAGGAGTTATACAATAAATGGCAGAGTCATCAGGAGTATAGAAACACAGAGGGACCTAGGTGTGCGAGTCCACAAATCCTTGAAGGTGGCAACACAGGTGGAGAAGGTGGTGAAGAAGACATATGGTATGCTTGCCTTTATAGGACGGGGCATAGAGTATAAAAGCTGGAGTCTGATGATGCAGCTGTATAGAACGCTGGTTAGGCCACATTTGGAGTACTGCGTCCAGTTCTGGTCGCCGCACTACCAGAAGGACGTGGAGGCATTAGAGAGAGTGCAGAGAAGGTTTACCAGGATGTTGCCCGGTATGGAGGGTCTTAGCTATGAGGAGAGATTGGGTAGACTGGGGTTGTTCTCCTTGGAAAGACGGAGAATGAGGGGAGATCTAATAGAGGTGTACAAGATTATGAAGGGTATAGATAGGGTGAACAGTGGGAAGCTTTTTCCCAGGTCGGAGGTGACAATCACGAGGGGTCACGGGTTCAAGGTGAGAGGGGCGAAGTATAACTCAGACATCAGAGGGACGTTTTTTACACAGAGGGTGGTGGGGGCCTGGAATGCGCTGCCAAGTAGGGTGGTGGAGGCAGGCACGCTGACATCGTTTAAGACTTACCTGGATAGTCACATGAGCAGCCTGGGAATGGAGGGATACAAACAATTGGTCTAGTTGGACCAAGGAGCGGCACAGGCTTGGAGGGCCGAAGGGCCTGTTTCCTGTGCTGTACTGTTCTTTGTAGTGAGTTTCACATTCAAATTCAGGGTGAAGAGGTTAAATTAACTATTGGATTTACTCATGGTAATTTCGTCATGGCCCCTAGTTCGGTCTTGCCCCCAAGTGGAAACGCCCTCTCTGTCTACCGGACTGAATCCTTTCATAATTTTAAAGACATCTATCATTGCTCAGTAGCAGCCTGTTCATGCTTGCCCGAAAAATCTTTTTTTGTGGCTTCACTGATGCTTTTATATCCCTTTTCATAATATAGAGAACATAACTGTTCAGTTCTCTATGTTCTACAAAAGTTTCACAGAATTTTTCTGCTTTTCCATCTATCCGACTCGAGATGAGCCCCATACTGTTGTTGTAGTGAAGCTTAGCACATCCCCAATAACCAGCCAGCCATTGATCATGTCTGCGCTGATCATTCAAGCACTTCATAAATGTTACATCTCCAACACTGTATAGATGATAACACCTTTAGCAACATAACAGCATTCATTTTAAACAACATTCTTGTTGGGATTTTTAATAAATGAAAATAACTGAAACATTAGATTTGAATGACCCCCTTGATGTTTGTGTCACTGATATTAAATACAGCATGAAAGCATAGTTTAAGTGTAGTTATATACTTGGGTAAATGCAGTCCCAAATTGCACCTATATTTCTCATATAATTAGACTACAGTGACCGATGAACCCCAGCTCCCAAAAAATTTCCAACCCTGGAACTGAAACAAAACTCAAGATGTTAGTCTCCGAGAAGCAGGAAAATTGATTTCTAATATTAAATAATTGGGTTTATACACAACTGAAGTTTTTTGTGGGATTAAATGTTTTCCGGGTTTGGTCAGTTAGAATCTTTTTCTTTATATCACAAAAGATGGTTATTTGGAGTGGCTGCAGGGCATTCTGGAGAGGGAGGGTGAACAGCCAGCTGTCGTGGTGCATATAGGCACCAAGGATATAGGGAAAAATCAGGATGAGGTCCTACAAGCTGAATTTAGTGAACTAGGAGTTAAACTAAAAAGTAGGACCTCAAAGGTAGCGATCTCAGGATTGCTACCAGTGCCACGTGCTAGACAGAGTCGGAATGTCAGGATCGCTAAGATGAATACGTGGCTTTTGCATTGGTGCAAAAGGGAGGGTTTCAAATTCCTGGGACTTTGGAATCAGTTCTGGGGGATGTGGGACCAGTACAAATCAGAGGGTCTGTACCTGGGCAGGACAGGAACCCATGTCCTCGGGGGAGTGTTTGCTAGTGCTGCTGGGGAAGGTTTAAGTTAATGTGGCGGGGGATGGAAACCGATGCAGAAGGTCAGAGGGAAGTAAGGTGGGGACAGAAACAAAAGGCAGTAAGGGGAAAGTGGAAGGCAGAGAAACCAAAGATAAAAATCAAAAAAAGTAGAGACTGTGGAGAACTCAGTGAATGGGTCCAGTAAGGCTAAGAGAAATAAAACACGGAGAGTGTACAAAACATGACATGACAGATGGTCTGAAGCAAGGAACATGACAGGTAAGGTGGATGAATTTAAAGCTTGGATTACTATATGGAATAATGATGTTGTGGCAATTACGGAGACTTGGATGAAAGGGCAAGACTGGCAGCTTAGCATTCCAGGAATTAGATGCTTCAGGCGAGGTAGAGAGGATGACAAAAAAGGTGGGGGTGTTGCTTTACTGATTATGGAGAATTACCCAGCTAAAGAGGGAGGACAGCTTGGTGGGATCATGCAGTGAGGCCATAAGGCTAGAACTCAGGAACAGGAGCTGTGCAATCACACTGTCGGGGTTGCACTACAGACCTCCCAACTGCCAGCATGAAGTGGAAGAACTGATATATCGGCAAATTATGGGAGATAAAGACAGCCTTTATCACTTTAGACTCCAAATAGGGAAACACAGACAATAGATCAACTGATTAGATTATGCAAGAAGCTCAAATCACAATGGGAGCCCTCCAGAAAGAGATCAGCCCAGGGGAAATGGGATCAGCTCCACCTAACTATGATGGGTGGCACGGTAGCACAGTGGTTAGCACTGCTGCTTCACAGCTCCAGGGTCCCGGGTTCGATTCCCGGCTCGGGTCACTGTCTGTGTGGAGTTTGCACATTCTCCTCGTGTCTGCGTGGGTTTCCTCTGGGTGCTCCGGTTTTCTCCCACAGTCCAAAGATGTGCGGGTTAGGTTGATTGGCCAGGTTAAAAATTGTCCCTTAGAGTCCTGGGATGTGTAGGTTAGAGGGATTAGCGGGTAAAAATATGTGGGGGTAGGGCCTGGGTGGGATTGTGGTCGGTGCAGACTTGATGGGCCGAATGGCCTCCTTCTGCACTGTAGGGTTTCTATGATTTCTATGATTCTATGATGGCTGTTTTAATATCTTGCTATTGTGCCACTGCTTTGTGTTATTAGCAGGCACTGATCATGTCACCGGTAGTAAATGATGAGCCCATTACCATATGTTTGGCGTGAAGTTCAAAACCCTATAAATTGTAAAGTGCACAATGGCCAGGGAGAGCAGTTGACGAGCAGCTGCCTCTCCCCAGGCCTGCGGTTTTGTTATTTTAAACAGACAATAAAATTTGTGTTGCCTTTTTGTACTGTACTCATGTCTGCTTGTCTTTCATGATGGTAGGAAGTGAGAAACTTCCCCTTACATGTCCAAGAGTGCTTCTTGAGGCAACCTTGTAGATAGTCCAATTTGGGAACATGCCATCTGAGACCTGGTTCTGGGAAACGAGCCCGGACAGGTGATTGATGTTTCAGTGGGGGACCATTTTGGGAACAGTGATCACAGTTCTATAAGTTTCAAGATACTTGTAGAAAAGGATTTTTAAAAAAAGTTTATTTATTAGTCACAACTAAGGCTTACATTAACACTGCAATGAAGTTACTGTGAAATTCTCCTAGTCGCCACAGTCCGGCGCCTGTTCAGGTCAATGCACCTAACCAGCAAATCTTTCAGAATGTGGGAAGATACCGGAGCACCCGGAGGAAACCCACGCAGACACAGGGAGAACATGCAAACTCCACACAGACAGTGACCCAAGCTGGGAATTGAACCCGGGTCCCTGGCGCTGTGAAGCAGCAGTGCCAACTACTGTGTTACTGTGCTGCCCGCAGATAGAAGTAGACCCAGAGTGAAAGTGGGGGAAGGCTAACTATGACAGTATTAGGCAGGAGCGAGGGAATGTAGACTGGGGGCGGCTGCTTGAGGGTAAACCCACATCCAAAAGTCAGTTGTTAACAATTCAGGAAAAGTATGTCTCTTTAAAAATGAAGGATAAAGATGGCAAGATTCAGGAACCCTGAATGACAAGAAAGCTTAGTGAAAAAGGAGGCATCCATAAATTTCAGGAAATTGAAAACGGATAAGGCTCTTGATATAAAAAGATAGCAGAAGAGAGCTTAAACAGGGACTTAGGAGGGCAAAAAGGGGCCATGAAATGTCCTTGGCAGTCAAGATTAAGGAGAATCCTAAGGCTTTTTATGCATATAAAAGGAAGAGGGAAGCAAAGGAAAGGACAGTGGAGGGAATTTGTGTGTGGAGCCTGATAAGTGGGTGAGGTCCTCAATGAGTACTTTGCATCAGTATTCACAAAGGAGAAGGATGTGGTGGATGGTGAGTGTAGAAAGGAGGATATTGACATTCTTTTTGATTTGATTTATTGTCACATGTATTAGTACACAGTGAAAACTATTTTTTCTTGAACGCTATATGGATAAAGCATACCATTCATAGAGAAGGAAAGGACAGGGTGCAGAATATCGTGTTAGTCATAGCTAGGGTGTAGAGAAAGATCAACTTAATGCGAGGTAGGTCCATTCAAAGGTCTGATGGCAGCAGGGAAGAAGCTGTTCTTGAGTCGGTTAGTACGTTCCTCAGACATTTGTATCTTTTTCCTGATGGAAGAAGGTGGGAGGGAGAATGTCCACGGTGCGTGGGGTCCTTAATTATGCTGGCTGCTTTGCCGAGGCACGGGAAGTGTAGACGGAATCAATGGATGGGAGGCTGGTTTGCGTGATGGATTGGGTTACATTCACGACCTTTTTTAGTTCCTTGTGGTCTTGGGCAGAGCAGGAGCCATGCCAAGCTGTGATACAGCCAGAAAGAATGCTTTCCATGGTGCATCTGTAAAAGTTGGTGAGAGTCATAGCTGACGTGCCAAATTTCCATTGTCTTCTGAGAAAGTAGAGATGTTGATGGGCTTTCTTAACTATAATGTCGGCATGGGGGGACCAGGACAGGTTGTTGGTGATCTGGACACCTAAAAACTTGAAGCTCTTGACCCTTTCTACTTCGTCCCTGTTGATGTGGCTTACCTGAAGAAGGGGCTTGCAGCTCCGAAAGCTTGTGTGGCTTTTGCTACCAAATAAACCTGTTGGACTTTAACCTGGTGTTGTTAAACTTCTTACTGTGTTTACCCCAGTCCAACGCCGGCATCTCCACATCATGATGTGGACAGGGACATGTGTGGTAATATAATCAGGGCCTAGTTTTAAGGCTGATTAAATTGATATCCTAAATTAAAGAATTGGCCATGTTAAAAATCAAACACAGTCAAACCTCGGGCAGGCCAGACTTGACGAAAGTCAAATATACAAAGACACAGGAACATGTCAGGGCCTGGCCTATCAACCACCCATCAAGGATCATTGCACTTCTTACTGAGACCCAGCAGGAGATCATCGCACCCCATTGAAATGCACCAGCCTATTGTTAGAAGCCCAGATCGGGCCAGACTTTCTGTCACTTACAGTTCCTGCAGTTACGTTATCTGACAACATGGAGATGGCACCCGGGGAGGGCCCCAGTGTCCTGTCAGGCAGACATCAAGAAACCCACTGGATATTGGGACCCCCTCCCGAGACCTCATTGGTCAGAAACCAGTGAAGTTTCTGGAAAGGTGGAGAGGGAGGGGGATAAAGGTATGCATCTCAGACACACCAGCAGCGAAGACTCGGTGAGTGAGGCGACCTCGACCATCCAGAAGATTGACCAGAGAAGGAAGGAAGAAGCTGCCATCAACACTCACCTTCGTGACGACGGACCAGAGGGACTCAGAGAATCGGGCCTGCAGTTTACCAAACCATCTTTGCGGGTAGTAGACTTGAATCTGAGGTATCCTCTTTTATGTGGGTAATTTAAGGGTTAATAGTATTATTCATAAACTTATTGAACCTTTACTTGCATTTGTTCTTTGTCCATCTTGCAAATAAGGGCACCAGGGTAAAACTTTAAGTAAGCTGATCGGAAGTATCTGAGAATTACAGGTACAACACATGTTCTCCATTACTCTTCCTGAAGTTGATGACAATCTCCTTAGTTTTGTTGACATTGAGGGAGAGATTATTGTCGTCGCACCAGCTCACCAAATTCTCTATCTCATTCCTGAACTCTGTCTCGTCATTGTTTTAAGATCCAATCCACTACAGCCCTTGAGGTGGTGATGGTCAGCCGCCTTCTTGAATCGTTGCAGTCCATGTGCTCAGGGTTTGGGTTTGTCACAAGCCAGGAAGGTCCAAGCTTTACACACTACTTTAAGTATTGAGCCAAACAAATTTCCAGAAAGGTCCGAGAACTTGCTCTTCCATAAGCTCTATGCTGGTTGGTGCAATCCAATGAGACCAAACTGGGAAAAATTGGCTGTATCATTTTAAAATTTGTACAAGCTCACACAGGAAAGATATCCAAATCAATCAGCGATGCTGATTGCTACCTTATGTGGACACTGAATAAAGATCAGATAGGGTTAGGTTTCTTACAGTTAACTGCCTATGGCAATCACTACCTACAATGTTTAAACAATGGCCACTTGGATGTGATGGAAAACTGTCAGGTCTCCAGGAACTGTGTCCAAGATTCAGCACCTTTAAAAGGGAAGAAAAGTGGGGTCCCAGGGAGCTGCTTGGGTTCATCTGCAGGATGAAGAAGCTATGCATCTTTAGGCTAACCACATACATAATCAAGTACCTTATTAGAAGCATGTGCTCACACTTCTCTTTGGTAGTATTGCCTTTTCGCTATTCATGTAAACCCACAAATCACAGAGCCTAATTTTCTTACCCATTTTGCCCTCCAGCGCCTGTACTTTCAGCTCCATTTCTGCCCGAGTCTTTTCACTTTTTTGTAATTTTTGCAGCAAACTGCCCACGTCCACCATCGCTCCATTATAAACGATTAGGTTGCTGCTTTCTGCACCATCGCTGGATTCGGGTTTCACTGTTAAACTAGGCAACAATAGTTTGTTTCCTACATTAAATACATAAAGAGGCAGGTTATCTCTGGGATCTGGCTTCAAATTTAGCCTATTACAATAGAACAAAAGTTGCTACTTTTATGGGAAATTAATCTGGACAGTGTAGATGGAGCTTTACTCTGTATCTAACCCTGTGCTGTACCTGCCCTGGGAGAGTTTGATGGGGACAGTGTAGAGGGAGCTTTACTTTGCATCTATCTCATGTTGCACATGCCTTTGGAGTGTTTGATGGAACAATGTTGAGGGAGCTTTACTCCTGGTCATTATCAGAACAAATTAGGAGAAGGGAAGTGTTGGCACAGGAAACAGGATGGGAAGAAATTTTTGGAGATAGATGTGGGATGGTAGCGTATGTGGATGGTTTATCCCCTGAGATGAAGGTAGAGAAGTTGAGGAAGTGAAGAGTCAGAGACGGTTCATGTGCATGGAGAGGTGGAAGTTAGAAGCAAAGTGAAAGCAATTCTCCAGTTCAGAGTGAGTACTGGAAGCAGCCTCAGTGTTGCTCTGATCCATTTTGCAACTACTTTTTCTACTACATGTATAACTGAGTCATACTTGCTTCCTCTTCTTCCTCACTGCATTTTCTTTTCATTTTGCATTATAAAATCTACAAGTAGATGTTCTACTGGGACAGAAGCCCAAGGGTTGCTACAGATCCTGTTATTCCTGAGGCAACAGGTTTCACAAGGTGCTCACAGTTCTGAAATATTTCTTCAAACTATCTGGAATCCTTGCGGATCTATTTACTTTGGCTAACTACTGAGTGTAATGATGCTGACACTATTATCCCCCTAATTCCTTTTCTTGATATTGTGGACCATTACAATCACACTAGCTTGTCAAGTCCTGACTGATAATACCCCAAGAATCAGTTTGATAAAGACAATTAAGCCCGGAGCAGCACCCCCAACAATCAGTTGCTTCAAAGAGTTCTGATCTCTGCCCAATGTTTGCTCTTCACTCTGTGACCCTCTCACCCTCAGCACCTCCCTTCCTCACCACTCTCTCCAATACAGTCTACCCAAGAGCAGGGAAGAAAAACAGATCAATCAATCAGATGACAGACATAATCACAAGACAGAAACAGAAAAAGCTAGAAGACATAAGGAAGAGATAAGCAGGAATAAAGTGAAGAGAAAGAAAGCAACATAAGAATGATTGAGACAAGAGACACACAATGTTCTGACCATATTAACACTCAGGTAGAAGCATATTTATGGTATTTTTGTGCTAAAATTTGCTCTAAATGATTTCAAGTTTTAAAAACAGATTAAAAGTAAACAATACTTGTGAATCCCAGGGTGATATTGGAATATTGCACACAGTTCTGGTCACCACACTATTTTGGAGTGGAGACTTCAGAGAGGGTACAGAAAAGGTTGATCAGATTTGGAGGGTATTAACTACGAGGAAAGATTGAACAAACTTGGTTTGTTTTCATTTGACCGTCGGAGGCTGAGGGGCGACCTGATGGAAGTTTACAAAATTATGAGAGGCATGGATAGAATGGATGGTCATCGTTTAAGACTTAACTGGATAGTCACATGAGCAGCCTGGGAATGGAGGGATACAAACGATTGGTCGAGTTGGACCAAGGAGCGGCATAGGCTTGGAGGGCCGAAGGGCCTGTTTCCTGTGCTGTACTGTTCTTTGAGTCTTTTTTCCAAGGTAGAAATGTCAATTACTAGGGGACATAGGTTTAAGGTAAAAGGGGGAAAAGTTTAAAGGAGATATGAGAAGCAAGTTTATTTTTTACACAGTGGGTGATAAGAGCCTGGAAAGCGCTGCCAGAGGAGGTGGTAGAAGCAGATACAAGAGCAACGTTTTAGAGGCATCTTGACAGATAGATGAATAGGCAGAGAATAGAGGAATATGGACCGCGGAGAGGCAAAAGGCTTTAGTTTAGAAAGGCATCATGTGTCAGTGCAGGCTTGGTGGGGCAAAGGGCCTGTACCTGTGCTGTACTGTTCTTTGATATTTATTATTGTACTTTTAAAACCAAGATTGGAAGTTAATCCCCAAAGAAAGGCAAAGGAAAACAAAGGAATTGTTCGCTAACACCTTTCTTGTTGCAGAAGGAAAGAGCAAAGGATGTAAGCATTGTGGCAACATTTTATTTGTAGATTTAGGTATCTTTATCCTGTACCTCTTAATTTAAAAATAAGAGCTTTCAAAAAACAAAGAGACCAATTCCTATCAGTTTGTGCAAATGCTTTGGATCTGCAAAGTATATCAGCCAATACTACAAATATCTCGGAGACATATGTATCAGAAAACAAAACATCTGGGCAGACCCAAATGTTACATACCACTTGGTGATTAAGCCACAATATTATTTCATTGTGATAGTTTCAATATACCTTGCATTTGCCAGGCCCCCAGAAAGTGGTCACTGATGTCCCTCAATGTATATATTATGGAGTTGATTGTGCAAAGTCCTAACTCTCCAATCGATTCAGGGAGATTGGTTTTATCAAGATAAGAATTGAATAGCTTTAATTTAGTTATAGTTTTGCAATAATGGTAATAGGGGAAGATGTGGACAAGGTACCAAGAAAGACCTGAACCATACTCTGGCAGCTATTCTTTCTATGAAGTGTTGGTCTATTTGTTTCTTTGAAGCTTAAGTTTATTTATTCGTGTCACAAGTAGGCATACATTAACACTGCAATGAAGTTACTGTGAAGTTGAAAATAAAGCCACTTAAAGGTATTCAGCTGATGGTTTTAATTTTTCAAAGCCATAGTGCTATATGAACTGACTGATAAACTGGTGGGTAGTGCTAATTTCTGTGACTGACTCGATTCAGGAGTGAACTGTTAAGTCCGAGAGCCTGTTATAAAAGTGTCTGGTACGAACGTTATCAGCTATGTGCTGATATAGCGTGGACATGCACTGGAAATGCCATCTGCAAGCCCAGAAACATGAAACAAATCCTGTTCATCCAGAGATGACTATAGGCACAAGATCAGGCTTCAGTTTATGCTTGTCTGTAGGAGCTGGCTCTTATGTAGAGCATAAGGAAAAGTATCTTGAGAAGTCTTATTCTGAAAGAATTCCAGAACTGTTACAGCCTAGAATAGTTAGAAGAAGTGCAGTACCCAACAAATGATCAGATTCCGTCTCACTTTCTGTCACTTTTACTTCATCTTTTGAGCCATCCGTTAGCTTCCTATACAGGCAGGAGTCTCGCAGCACCACTTTACTGATTAACTTCTTAACCTGGAAATAAAAATTAAAAACAGACAATCCTAACAGGAAAAATGGTCATTCTTCCCTCCCCTACTTTTCAATGTCTTGATTCTTTTTGAGTTGTCTCAGTGACAGCTTGTCACTACTCACCTTTTACTACTCTTCAGATAAGAACCTAGATAGGGAATGTCAGCAGGCAATTCATCTGTTTCATGTGCTGCATCAGCACAGCACAAATCAGAACTCAGCTTTAAGACAGGCCAAACATCAGCCCTATATAGGAAGGGTGTGGAAGTGTTGGAAAGGGTGCAGAGGAGATTTACCAGGATGTTGCCTGGTATGGTGGGAAGATCGTATGAGGAAAGGCTGAGGGACTTGAGGTTGTTTTCATTAGAGAGAAGAAGGTTAAGAGGTGACTTAATAGAGGCATACAAGATGATCAGAGGATTAGATAGGGTGGATAGTGAGAGCCTTTTTCCTCGGATGGTGATGGCTAACACGAGGGGACATAGCTTTAAATTGAGGGGTGAGAGATATAGGACAGATGTTAGAGGTAGGTTCTTTACTCAGAGAGTAGTAAGGGCGTGGAATGCCCTGCCTGCAGCAGTAGTGGACTCGTCAACATTAAGAGCATTCAAATGGTTATTGGATTAACATATGGATGATATTGGAATAGTGTAGATGAGATGGGCTTTAGATTGGTTTCACTGGTCGACGCAACATCGAGGGCCGAAAGGCCTGTACTATGCTGTAATGTTCTATGTTGTCTTAAGAGGTTAACTGCTACAAAGGCAAGGTAATTAAAATTCTGGGATTTTGAGATTACCAGCACACCTAAAGAAATGACAGTTCAAAAGGTGACCCATGTTTGTTTCATGAAGTCAAAGGATAGGTGGGTTAACTCTGCTAAAGAGCTGGACATGCGGAGCCGGGGAGAGAAAAAAACCCGAGTTTAAAAAGCATCCAGTAAGGGAAATTGAGTTTATTGATTGTTGTCACAAGTAGGCTTACATTAACACTGCAGTGAAGTTACTGTGAAGGTCCCCTAGTCGCCACGCCCCAGCGCTTGTTCAGGTACAATGAGGGAGAATTTAGCATGGCCAATGCACCTAACCAGCATGTCTTTCAGACTGTGGGAGAAAACTGGAGCACCAGAGGAAACCCACGCAGACATGGGGAGAACGTGAAGACTCCGCACAGACAGTGACCCAAGCCGGGAATCAAGCTCGTGTCCCTGTTGTTGTGAGGCAGCAGTTGCTAACCACTGTGTCATCCAACGGGGTGAAACTGTTTATACTTCAATGCAAGGAGAATTACAAACAAGGTGGATGAGTTAAGAGCATAGGTAGACACGTGGCAGCATGATGTCATTGCTATAAAGGAAACCTAGCTAAAGGAGGGGCAAAACTGGCAGCTCAATATCCCCGGTTATAGAATCTTCAGACACAATAGTGGCAATAAAAAAAAGGAGGGGGAGTAGCACTAATGGTTAAAGGATCAATTCCAGTTGTGAGAAGGGCTGAAATGTGAAATGGGTTAACAAACAAGGCTCTATGAGCTTGGATATAAAAAAGGGGCAGTCACACAAGTGGGGGTATACTACAGACCACCAAATAGTGAAAGGGAGATCGAAGAACAAATATCTGCCTGTAAGAGCAAGAGGGCAATAATAGTAGGAGACTTTAACTATCCCAACATTAATTGGGATTCAAACAGTACAAGAGGCACTGAGGGAGAAAATTTAATGCACTGTGTCCAAGAAAATGTTTTCAACCAATTAGTGACAAACCCAATGAGAGGAGATAAGAGATAGGAAATATACAGTAAATGGCAGAACCCTTAAGAGTACTGATAGGCAAAGGGATCTGGGTGTACAGGTACACAGGTCACGGAAAGTGGCAATGCAGGTGGAGAAGGTAGTCAAGAAGGCATGCTTGCCTTCATTGGCCGGGGTATTGAGTTTAAAAATTGGCAAGTCATGTAGTCGCTTTATAGAACCTTAGTGAGGCCGCACTTGGAATATAGTATTCAATTCTGGTCGCCACACTACCAGAAGGATGTGGAAGCTTTGGAGAGGGTACAGAAAAGATTTACCAGGATTGCCTGGGCATTAGCTATGAGGAGAGGTTGGAGAAACACTGGAGCGACAGAGGTTGAGGGGAGATCTGATAGAAGTCTACAAGATTATGAGGGGCATGGACAGAGTGGATAGTCAGAAGCTTTTTCCCAGGGTGGAAGAGTCAATTGCTAGGGGGCATAGGTTTAAGGTGCGAGGGGCAAGTTTTAAAAGAGACGTACGAGGCAGATCTTTTACACACAGAGTGACGGGCGCCTGGAACTCGTTGCCGGGGGAGGTAGTGGAAACGGATACGGTAGTGACTTTTAAGGGGCGTCTTGACAAATACATGAATGAGATGGGAATAGAGGGATATGGTCCCCGGAAGCATAGGGGGTTTTAGTTAAGCCAGGCAGCAGGTCGGTGCAGGCTTGGAGGGCCGAAGGGCCTGTTCGTGTCCTGTAATTTTCTTTGTTCTTTGAGATTTGCAATTTTAGACCTAATCTTAGGGAACAAAGAAGGGCAAGTGGGTAAAGTGACAGTGACCATATTGGGGATAGTGATCACAATTCAATTAGATTTAGCATTACCATGGAAAAGGACAGAGATAAAGCATGAGTAAAAGTTTTGAACTGGGGAAAGGCAAATTTTGCAGGAATGAGAAGGGACTTGGCTGAGGTGGACTGGACAGCACTGCGAGGGCATACAACAGTGGAAAACCAGTGGGAACAGTAAAAAGAGAGATCTTAAATATATAAAACATCCACGTCTCCTCCAAAAATGAATGGTACTGCCAAATCTAGATTAGTTAAGAAAAAGTGGGACCTTTCAGAGATGAAGAAAGGAACTTGTGTAGATACAAAGGCTGTGGGAAGGATCTTAAATGAACATTTTGTCTCTATTTTCACAAAGGAAATTGATGATGTAGATTTAGTGTTCCAGGAGGAGCACTGAGATATTGGACAGCATAATAATAGAGAAGAAATACTCGAAGGGTTGGAATCCTTGAAAGTTGATAAGTTGCCAGGGCCAGATAGATTGTTTCCGAGGCTGAAGGAGGTTAGGATGCAGATAGCAGATGTTCTGAGGTTGATTTTCCAATCCTCACCAGACACGGGGGAGGTATGGGCGGCACGGTAGCACAGTGGTTAGCACTGCTGCTTCACAGCTCCAGGGACCTGGGTTCGATTCCCGGCTTGGGTCACTGTCTGTGTGGAGTTTGCACATTCTCCTCGTGTCTGCGTGGGTTTCCTCCGGGTGCTCCGGTTTCCTCCCACAGTCCAAAGATGTGCAGGTTAGGTTGATTGGCCATGCTAAAATTGCCCCTTAGTCTCCTGAGATGTGTAGGTTAGAGGGATTAACGGGTAAATGTGTAGGGATATGGGAGTAGAGCCTGGGTGGGATTGTGGTCGGTGCAGACTCGATGGGCCGAATGGCCTGTTTCTGCACTGTAGGGTTTCTATAAAAAAAAAGGTACCAGAGGACTGGGGAAATGCAAACACAGTTCCATTATTTAAAAAGGGATTGAAGGAAATGTCAAACAATGATAGGCCAGTTAGCCTTACATCTGTGGTGAGCAAATTAGTCGAATCAATCCTCAGAGGTGGGATTGACTGTCACGTAGAAAGGCATGGACATGACAGGGATGGTCAACATAGATTTGTTAAAGGAAGGTCTTGCCTCACAAATTTACTTGAATTCTTTGAGGAAGTGACAAGAAGGATGAAGGTAGTGCAGTGGGTGTTGTGTACATGGATTTTAACCAGGTGTTTGACAAGGTCCTACATGGCAGATTGGTCAAAAAAATAAAAGCCCATGTGATACAGGGTAGTGTGGCAACCTGGATTAAAAGTTGGCTTCGTAACAAGAGACAAAGGATAATGGCTGGTGAATGCCCTTGCGAATGGAAAGTTGTTTCAAGTGGTTGTTCCACAGGGATTGGTGTTGGGACCCATGCTGTTTGCGATACATATTAATGATTGGATGTGAACGTGGGGGGCACCATTGGGAAATTTGCACATGACACAAAGATTGGCCGAGTAGTGGATAGTGTAGAGGGGGAGGCGATGGCCTAGTGGTATTATCGCGAGACTATTAATTCAGAAACTCAGCGAATTCATAGAAAGAAATTCATAGAAACCCTACAGTGCAGAAAGAGGCCATTTGGCCCATCGAGTCTGCACCGACCACAATCCCACCCAGGCCCTACCCCCATATTCACCCGCTAATCCCTCAAACCGACGCATCTCAGGACACTAAGGGGCAATTTTTTTTAGCACGGCCAATCAACCTAACCCGCACATCTTTGGACTGTGGGAAAAAACCGGAGCACCCGGAGGAAACCCACGCAGACACGAGGAGAATGTTCAAACTCCACACAGAATGTTCTTGACAGTCTGAATCCCGTCAAGGCAGATGGCGGAATTTGAATTAAATAAAAAATGTCTGGAATTAAGAGTCGACTGATGACCATGAAACTATTGTTGATTGTCGGAAAAACCCATCAGGTTCACTAATGTCCTTTAGGGAAGGAAATCTGTCATCCTTACCTGGTCTGGCCCACATGTGACTCCAGAGCCATACCAATATGGTTGACTCTCAACTGCTCTCTGAACAAGGGCAACTAGGGATGGGCAATAAATGCTGGCCAGCCAGTGATGCCCACATCCCACGAGTGAATATAAGAGGATAGCTGTAATCTACAAAACAAAATGAGTTGGTGCCAGGGTAGAAAAGTGTAGCTAAGAGGAGTGATTGGATAGGTTGGGGTTATTCTCCTTGGAACAAAGAAGGTTGAGGGGTGACTTGATAGAGATGTACAAAATTATGAGGGGAAGAAATAGAGTGTACAGAATAAAACTGTTTCCCTTGGTGGAGAATTCTAGAATTAGGAGACATAGATTTAAGATAATTGGCAGTAGGTATAGAAGAGACATGAGGAAGAACCTCTTTACGCATAAGTCATGGGTGACTGGAATTTCGCTGTCTGAGTTGGTGGTGGTGGCAGAAACTCTGAACTCTTTTAAAAAGTACCTGGATCTGCACCTTAAGTGCTGTAAGCAACAGGGTAATGGGCCAGGTGCAAGAAGGTGGGATGTCCTTGTGTTGGCAAGGCAAGATGTGCTGAATGGCTTCCTTCTGTGCTGTAACTTTTCTAGGGTTCTATACAATGTCTACAATACTTGCAAATAAGTGCAGCCTAGAGAGATGTTTGCCATTTGGAAATTAGAGCTAAATTAGTTTATAAGCATAGAGTGAACCCTAAAAGGTTGCAAAACCCATTTATTTTATTAGATCAAAGAAGAAATTGTGAATGGGGATAATGAATTTAAAGGTCAGTTTGTGGAAAGCAACTCATCATTGAAATGGATGGAGCTTAAGAAGGTTCTCTGGTTTCAATTTATCGGTGTGTGTGTGCTGGGAAGGTCAGTTGCAGCTTACCAAGAAGACTACCAATTGAAATGACAGTTAACATAGGAAGTGGGTGAAGCTTAATCTCAGTTTCTATCTTGAGAGGGAACAGAAGCTGGAAGATTATGTAGTTTGAAGTGAATGGGAAAATCCAACTTCACAGTGCCTCAATGTAAAGTAAAATAATCAGCTGAATGAGCTTAGAAGTAACCAGAACAAGGGATTGAGGCATCCACAGCCAAGACAGGATAAATTAAAGCTTTACCTCGGAGAATAGATGAAGCTGAGGAGAATTCTCCAGAGGACTGGGGCACATTTATACTTCCTACAGAAGTAAATAACGAAGATTAATGTGACATACGAGAAGATTCTTGGGGAAGAAGTGCATGTCTTTCACATGCAATAAAGTTTGTTTCGTTTAAGAAAGAAGTGAAGTCTTGTGACAAAGTTCCATTGGTTACAATAAGGTGTTCCGGTTTATTTTTAAATGTTAATGGCCCCTAACAGGGCCGTAACAATACTGTAAACTCAGTGCATAATAAATGGAAAAGGTATTGTACCTGTGCACGTGAAAGGTGTAGTCCAAGAGTGTAGATGATTTCTTCAAGATCTTTCTCGAGCAGAAAACCACAGTAACTTTGATCAAAATAAACAAAGGCAAGAAGAAGGTCCTTGTTGTGTGTGAACAGCTGTTTCTTTTCCTTGAAAAATCAAGACAAGTGCAGTCAGATTTAATATGCAATCAGAGAAGCTGAAAAATATGCTTATTTGTGTCCTGCATTGAAGGTGCATTCTATTTATAACTTCAAACATAGGCTGTGTTTGCATATAATTGCTCAGGACTGTCTTTCAATTCTAAAAAAAAGACACTGACAAGATTGTTTAAGATGGCTAACAAGGTTACGTGATGCTTTTTGTCAATTTCTGTCTCAAGCCGCTAGAAAGTTCTTGATTGAATAACTGTGGCTGGGGGCCTCCGCCTGACATCAGCTTCAATAACTGTGGCTGGGGGCCTCCGCCTGACATCAGCTTCAATAACTGTGGCTGGGGGCCTCCGCCTGACAACAGCTTCAATAACTGTGGCTGGGGGCCTCCGCCTGACAGCAGCTTCAATAACTGTGGCTGGGGGCCTCCGCCTGACAACAGCTTCAATAACTGTGGCTGGGGGCCTCCGCCTGACAACAGCTTGAATAACTGTGGCTGGGGGCCTCCGCCTGACAACAGCTTCAATAACTGTGGCTGGGGGCCTCCGCCTGACAGCAGCTTCAATAACTGTGGCTGGGGGCCTCCGCCTGACAACAGCTTCAATAACTGTGGCTGGGGGCCTCCGCCTGACAACAGCTTCAATAACTGTGGCTGGGGGCCTCCGCCTGACAACAGCTTCAATAACTGTGGGTGACGGAAACTTGGTTAAAAGAAGGACAGGACTGGCAGCTGAATATTCCGGGGTATAAGTGTTTTAGGCGAGACAGAGGAGGGGCTAAAAAAAGTGGGGGAGTAGCGATATTAGTTAAGGAGCATATTACCGCAGTGCAGAGGGTAGACAACTTGGAGGGGTCATGTACTGAGTCGCTGTGGGTAGAACTCAAACAGGAAGGGTGCAGTCACTATGCTGGGGGTGTACTACAGACCACCCAACAGCCCACGGGAAGTGGAGGAAAGGATATGTCAGGAGATTCTGGATAGGTGCAGAAAAAATAGGGTTGTTGTAGTGGGGGACTTTAATTTCCCTGGCACAGACTGGAAAGTGCTTAGAGCTGGGGGTCTGGACGGGGAGGAATTTGTAAAATGCGTACTGGAAGGTTCTTTGGAACAGTATGTAGATAGCCTGACTAGAGAGGGGGCTATACTGGGCCTAGTTCTGGGAAATGAGCCCGGTCAGGTCGTCAAAGTTTCGGTAGGGGAACATGTGGCAAATAGTGACCACAACTCTGTTAACTTTAGGATAGTAATGGACAAGGATGAGTGCTGTCCTACGGGCAGGGTGCTAAATTGGGGGAAGGCTGACTATCGCCGGATTAGGCAGGAATTGGTGGATGTTGATTGGGAGAGGATGTTCGAGGGTAAGTCCGCGTCTGGCATGTGGGAGTCTTTTAAGGAACTATTGATAAGGCTGCAGGATAGGCATGTGCCTGTAAAAAGGAAAGATAGGAAAGGTAGGATTCGAGAGCCGTGGATAACCAGGGAAATTGAGGATCTGATTAAAATGAAAAGGGAGGCGTACGTTAAGTCCAGGCAACTGAAAACAGATGGAGCTCTGGAGGAATACAGAGAGAGTAGGAAAGAACTCAAACGGGGAGTTAGAAGGGCTAAAAGAGGTCACGAGATGTTCTTGGCAGGCAGGATTAAGGAGAATCCTAAGGCATTCTATTCATACGTTAGGAACAAAAGAGTTGTCAGGGAGAAAATCGGACCTCCAAGGGACAAAGGAGGGGAATTATGCTTAGAACCCAAGGGAATAGGGGAGATCCTAAATGAATACTTTGCATTGGTATTCACGAAGGAGAGGGGCGTGTTAACCGGGAGTGTCTCGGAGGGAGGTGTTGACCCGTTAGAGAAAATCTCCATTACAAGAGAGGAAGTGTTAGGTTTTTTAGGGCACATTAAAACTGACAAAGCCCCAGGGCCTGATGGAATCTATCCTCGACTGCTCAGGGAGACGAGAGATGAAATTGCTGGGCCTCTGACGGAAATCTTTGTCGCTTCTTTGGACACGGGTGAGGTCCCTGAGGATTGGAGGATAGCGAATGTGGTCCCGTTGTTTAAGAAGGGTAGCAGGGATAACCCAGGAAATTATAGGCTGGTGAGCTTGACGTCCGTGGTAGGGAAGTTGTTGGAGAGGATTCTTAGAGACAGGATGTATGTGCATTTAGAACAGAACAATCTCATTAGTGACAGACAGCATGGTTTTGTAAGAGGGAGGTTGTGCCTTACAAATTTGGTGGAGGTTTTGAGGAAGTGACAAAAACGGTTGATGAAGGAAGGGCCGTGGATGTCGTCTATATGGATTTCAGTAAGGCATTTGACAAAGTCCCACATGGCAGGTTGGTTAAGAAGGTTAAGGCACATGGGATACAAGGAGAACTGGCTTGGCCATAGGAGACAGAGGGTAGTGGTCGAAGGGTCTTTTTCCGGCTGGAGGTCTGTGACCAGTGGTGTTCCGCAGGGCTCTGTACTGGGACCTCTGCTATTTGTGATATATATATAAATGATTTGGAAGAAGGTGTAACTGGTGTAATCAGCAAGTTTGCGGATGACACGAAGATGGCTGGACATGCGGATAGCGAAGAGCATTGTCGGGCAATACAGCAGGATATAAATAGGCTGGAAAATTGGGCGGAGAGGTGGCAGATGGAGTTTAATCCGGATAAATGCGAAGTGATGCATTTTGGAAGAAATAATGTAGGGAGGAGTTATACAATAAATGGCAGAGTCATCAGGAGTATAGAAACACAGAGGGACCTAGGTGTGCAAGTCCACAAATCCTTGAAGGTGGCAACACAGGTGGAGAAGGTGGTGAAGAAGGCATATGGTATGCTTGCCTTTATAGGACGGGGTATAGAGTATAAAAGCTGGAGTCTGATGATGCAGCTGTATAGAACGCTGGTTAGGCCACATTTAGAGTACTGCGTCCAGTTCTGGTCGCCGCACTACCAGAAGGACGTGGAGGCGTTAGAGAGAGTGCAGAGAAGGTTTACCAGGATGTTGCCTGGTATGGAGGGTCTTAGCTATGAGGAGAGATTGGGTAGACTGGGGTTGTTCTCCTTGGAAAGACGGAGAATGAGGGGAGGTCTAATAGAGGTGTACAAGATTATGAAGGGTATAGATAGGGTGAACAGTGGGAAGCTTTTTCCCAGGTCGGAGGTGACGATCACGAGGGGTCACGGGCTCAAGCTGAGAGGGGCGAAGTATAACTCAGATATCAGAGGGACGTTTTTTTACACAGAGGGTGGTGGGGGCCTGGAATGCGCTGCCAAGTAGGGTGGTGGAGGCAGGCACGCTGACATCGTTTAAGACTTACCTGGATAGTCACATGAGCAGCCTGGGAATGGAGGGATACAAACGATTGGTCTAGTTGGACCAAGGAGCGGCACAGGCTTGGAGGGCCGAAGGGCCTGTTTCCTGTGCTGTACTGTTCTTTGGGGGCCTCCGCCTGACATCAGCTTGAATAACTGTGGCTGGGGGCCTCCGCCTGTCAGAAGCTTCAATAACTGTGGCTGGGGGCCTCCGCCTGACAACAGCTTCAATAACTGTGGCTGGGGGCCTCCGCCTGTCAGAAGCTTCAATAACTGTGGCTGGGGGCCTCCGCCTGTCAGAAGCTTCAATAACTGTGGCTGGGGGCCTCCGCCTGTCATAAGCTTCAATAACTGTGGCTGGGGGCCTCCGCCTGTCAGAAGCTTCAATAACTGTGGCTGGGGGCCTCCGCCTGACATCAGCTTGAATAACTGTGGCTGGGGGCCTCCGCCTGACAGCAGCTTCAATAACTGTGGCTGGAGGCCTCCGCCTGACATCAGCTTCAATAACTGTGGCTGGGGGCCTCCGCCTGTCAGAAGCTTCAATAACTGTGGCTGGGGGCCTCCGCCTGACATCAGCTTCAATAACTGTGGCTGGGGGCCTCCGCCTGACAGCAACTTCAATAACTGTGGCTGGGGGCCGCCGCCTGACAACAGCTTCAATAACTGTGGCTGGGGGCCTCCGCCTGACAGCAGCTTCAATAACTGTGGCTGGGGGCCTCCGCCTGACAACAGCTTCAATAACTGTGGCTGGGGGCCTCCGCCTGTCAGAAGCTTCAATAACTGTGGCTGGGGGCCTCCGCCTGTCAGAAGCTTCAATAACTGTGGCTGGGGGCCTCCGCCTGTCAGAAGCGTCAATAACTGTGGCTGGGGGCCTCCGCCTGTCAGAAGCTTCAATAACTGAGGTTGGGGGCCTCTGACTGACATCAGCTTGAATAACTGTGGCTGGGGGCCTCCGCCTGTCAGAAGCTTCAATAACTGTGGCTGGGGGCCTCCACCTGACAGAAGCTTCAATAACTGAGGTTGGGGGCCTCCGACTGACATCAGCTTGAATAACTGTGGCTGGGGGCCTCCGCCTGTCAGAAGCTTCAATAACTGTGGCTGGGGGCCTCCACCTGACAGAAGCTTCAATAACTGTGGTTGGGGGCCTCCACCTGACAGCAACTTCAATAACTGTGGCTGGGGGCCTCCACCTGACAGCAGCTGTGTGTGCAATTCATACATGCCACTGTTTGGAGTTTATTCTAAACTCAGAATTAACGGACTTCCAGACTCCACATCTCCAAGCTGACAATTTAACAAGCGGAAGCTGAAGAGATCAGTTACCAAGAAAGGCTATCCCTTATTGTTATGAACCAATGCCCGATTGTGTTTAATGACTTCATACTTCCAAAGCATTCTGGATGGATGAGATCAGTATTCGTTATGTGACTGACAACAGGTTGAGATAATGTGTTTATTACTTGAAGACCGAGAAAGATCTTTGACAGTCGAATACGGAAAACTGAAAGCTGCAAAGCAGCAGCAATAAAAGACAGCAACATCCTTGCCTCTCATCGGCAGCTGTAAAATCTCAAATGCTTCCTAGCCTGACCCCCAAGTCCTAATCCACCTTTAGATAAATTAGACATCTTGATAAGAAAACCACAAGTGACGAACTTCAGAACCTCCGAGGGAACGCTGCAACCCTAATTTTGTAATCTATCTTTTTGACCTCATCAAAACTTCAATTCCAGACTGCAGATGGCACATTTCTTGACTGGGCCTGATATGACTGTTCACCTTCAACGAACATGGACGATTAACTATTGAAAAGGGTCACCCTGACTCGAAACTTAGACTCTATTCTCTCTCCACAGATGCAGTATCTACAGCATTCTCTGTTTCTATGAAGTGTTGCTTTGTTTAAATCTGGAGAAGTACACTTTTCTCTTTAACTTAATTTTTTTCCTCTGAAGTGTGTGCACATGTGTGTGTGTGTGAGAGAGAGAAGAGGGACGGGGCGAGAGAGAGAGAGAAGGGGGAGGGACGGGGCCGGAGGGGGACGGGACGGGGCCGGAGGGGGGGGGGGGCCGGGGCCGGAGGGGGGGGGGGGGATGGGGCCGAGGGGGGGGGCCGGAGGGAGGGGGGGGGGGGGGGCCGGAGGAGGGGGGGACGGGGGCCGGAGGGGGGGGGGGGGGGAGACGGGGCCGGAGGGGGGGGGGGGGGAGACGGGGCCGGAGGGGGGGGGGAGACGGGGCCGGAGGGGGGGGGGGGGACGGGGCCGGGGGGGGGACGGGGCCGGAGGGGGGGGGACGGGGCCGGAGGGAGGGGGGGGGGAACGGGGCCGGAGGGGTGGGGACGGGGCCGGAGGGGGGGGGTGGGGACGGGGCCGGAGGGACCGGGCCGGAGGGGGCCGGGTCGGGCCGGGCCGGAGGGGGCCGGGCCGGAGGGGGCCGGGCCGAGGCGGAGGGGGGCAGACCGAGGCGGAGGGGGGCAGACCGAGGCGGAGGGGGGCAGACCGAGGCGGAGCGGGGCAGACCGAGGCGGAGCGGGGCAGACCGAGGCGGAGCGGGGCAGACCGAGGCGGAGCGGGGCAGACCGAGGCGGAGGGGGCAGACCGAGGCGGAGGGGGGCAGACCGAGGCGGAGGGGGGCAGACCGAGGCGGAGGGGGGCAGACCGAGGCGGAGGGGGGCAGACCGAGGCGGAGGGGGGCAGACCGAGGCGGAGGGGGGCAGACCGAGGCGGAGGGGGGCAGACCGAGGCGGAGGGGGGCAGACCGAGGCGGAGGGGGGCAGACCGAGGCGGAGGGGGGCAGACCGAGGCGGAGGGGGGCAGACCGAGGCGGAGGGGGGCAGACCGAGGCGGAGGGGGGCAGACCGAGGCGGAGGGGGGCAGACCGAGGCGGAGGGGGGCAGACCGAGGCGGAGGGGGGCAGACCGAGGCGGAGGGGGGCAGACCGAGGCGGAGGGGGGCAGACCGAGGCGGAGGGGGGCAGAGCGAGGCGGAGGGGGGCAGAGCGAGGCGGAGGGGGGCAGAGCGAGGCGGAGGGGGGCAGAGCGAGGCGGAGGGGGGCAGAGCGAGGCGGAGGGGGGCAGAGCGAGGCGGAGGGGGGCAGAGCGAGGCGGAGGGGGGCAGAGCGAGGCGGAGGGGGGCAGAGCGAGGCGGAGGGGGGCAGAGCGAGGCGGAGGGGGGCAGAGCGAGGCGGAGGGGGGCAGAGCGAGGCGGAGGGGGGCAGAGCGAGGCGGAGGGGGCAGAGCGAGGCGGAGGGGGGCAGAGCGAGGCGGAGGGGGGCAGAGCGAGGCGGAGGGGGGCAGAGCGAGGCGGAGGGGGGCAGAGCGAGGCGGAGGGGGGCAGAGCGAGGCGGAGGGGGGCAGAGCGAGGCGGAGGGGGGCAGAGCGAGGCGGAGGGGGGCAGAGCGAGGCGGAGGGGGGCAGAGCGAGGCGGAGGGGGGCAGAGCGAGGCGGAGGGGGGCAGAGCGAGGCGGAGGGGGGCAGAGCGAGGCGGAGGGGGGCAGAGCGAGGCGGAGGGGGGCAGAGCGAGGCGGAGGGGGGCAGAGCGAGGCGGAGGGGGGCAGAGCGAGGCGGAGGGGGGCAGAGCGAGGCGGAGGGGGGCAGAGCGAGGCGGAGGGGGGCAGAGCGAGGCGGAGGGGGGCAGAGCGAGGCGGAGGGGGGCAGAGCGAGGCGGAGGGGGGCAGAGCGAGGCGGAGGGGGGCAGAGCGAGGCGGAGGGGGGCAGAGCGAGGCGGAGGGGGGCAGAGCGAGGCGGTGGGGGGCAGAGCGAGGCGGAGGGGGGCAGAGCGAGGCGGAGGGGGGCAGACCGTGGCGGAGGGGGGCAGACCGTGGCGGAGGGGGGCAGACCGAGGCGGAGGGGGGCAGACCGAGGCGGAGGGGGGCAGACCGAGGCGGAGGGAGGCAGACCGAGGCGGAGGGGGCAGACCGAGGCGGAGGGGGGCAGAGCGAGGCGGAGGGGGGCAGAGCGAGGCGGAGGGGGGCAGAGCGAGGCGGAGGGAGGCAGACAGAGCCGGAGGGAGGCAGACAGAGCCGGAGGGAGGCAGACAGAGCCGGAGGGAGGCAGACAGAGCCGGAGGGAGGCAGACAGAGCCGGAGGGAGGCAGACAGAGCCGGAGGGAGGCAGACAGAGCCGGAGGGAGGCAGACAGAGCCGGAGGGAGGCAGACAGAGCCGGAGGGAGGCAGACAGAGCCGGAGGGAGGCAGACAGAGCCGGAGGGAGGCAGACAGAGCCGGAGGGAGGCAGACAGAGCCGGAGGGAGGCAGACAGAGCCGGAGGGAGGCAGACAGAGCCGGAGGGAGGCAGACAGAGCCGGAGGGAGGCAGACAGAGCCGGAGGGAGGCAGACAGAGCCGGAGGGAGGCAGACAGAGCCGGAGGGAGGCAGACAGAGCCGGAGGGAGGCAGACAGAGCCGGAGGGAGGCAGACAGAGCCGGAGGGAGGCAGACAGAGCCGGAGGGAGGCAGACAGAGCCGGAGGGAGGCAGACAGAGCCGGAGGGAGGCAGACAGAGCCGGAGGGAGGCAGACAGAGCCGGAGGGAGGCAGACAGAGCCGGAGGGAGGCAGACAGAGCCGGAGGGAGGCAGACAGAGCCGGAGGGAGGCAGACAGAGCCGGAGGGAGGCAGACAGAGCCGGAGAGAGGCAGACAGAGCCGGAGAGAGAGACAGAC
>NW_027593402.1:0-33095 GCF_964213995.1 Mustelus asterias
CTCTCCTCCCACCCCTCCACCCTCTCTCTCCCCCCCTCCACCCTCTCTCTCCCCCCCCCCTCCCTCCCCTCTCTCTCCCCCCTCCACCCTCTCTCTCCCCCCCTCCACCCTCTCTCTCTCCCCCCCCTCCACCCTCTCTCTCCCCCCCCTCCACCCTCTCTCTCCCCCCCTCCACCCTCTCTCTCCCCCCTCCACCCTCTCTCCCCCCTCCACCCTCTCTCTCCCCCCCTCCACCCTCTCTCTCCCCCCTCCCCTCCACCCTCTCTCCCCCCCCTCCACCCTCTCTCTCCCCCCCCTCCACCCTCTCTCTCCCCCCACTCCACCCTCTCTCTCCCCCTCCCACCCTCTCTCTCCCCCCCTCCACCCTCTCTCTCCCCCCCTCCACCCTCTCTCTCCCCCCCTCCACCCTCTCTCTCCCCCTCCACCCTCTCTCTCCCCCCTCCACCCTCTCTCTCCCCCCCTCCACCCTCTCTCTCCCCCCCTCCACCCTCTCTCTCCCCCCTCCCCTCTCTCTCCCCCCCTCCACCCTCTCTCTCCCCCCCTCCACCCTCTCTCTCCCCCCCTCCACCCTCTCTCTCCCCCCCTCCACCCTCTCTCTCCCCCCCTCCACCCCTCTCTCTCCCCCCTCCACCCTCTCTCTCCCCCCACCACCCTCTCTCTCCCCCTCCACCCTCTCTCTCTCTCCCTCCACCCTCTCTCTTCTCCCCCTCCACCCCTCTCTCTCCCCCTCCACCCTCTCTCTCCCCCTCCACCCTCTCTCTCCCCCCCTCCACCCTCTCTCTCCCCCTCCACCCTCTCTCTCTCCCCCTCCACCCTCTCTCTCTCCCCTCCACCCTCTCTCTCTCCCCTCCACCCTCTCTCTCTCCCCCTCCACCCTCTCTCCTCCCCCTCCACCCTCTCTCTCCCCCCTCCACCCTCTCTCTCTCCCCCTCCACCCTCTCTCTCTCCCCTCCACCCTCTCTCTCTCCCCCTCCACCCTCTCTCTCTCCCCCTCCACCCTCTCTCTCTCCCCCTCCACCCTCTCTCTCTCCCCCTCCACCCTCTCTCTCTCCCCCTCCACCCTCTCTCTCTCCCCCTCCACCCTCTCTCTCTCCCCCTCCACCCTCTCTCTCCCCCTCCACCCTCTCTCTCTCCCCCTCCACCCTCTCTCTCTCCCCCTCCCACCCTCTCTCTCTCCCCCTCCACCCTCTCTCTCTCCCCCTCCACCCTCTCTCTCTCCCCCTCCACCCTCTCTCTCTCCCTCCCCCTCTCTCTCTCCCCCTCCACCCTCTCTCTCCCCCTCCACCCCCCCTCTCCCCCCCCTCTCCCCCCCCCTCTCCCCCCCTCTCTCTCCCCCCCCCTCTCTCCTCCCCCCTCTCTCCCCCCCCCTCTCTCCCCCCCCTCTCCCCCTCTCTCTCCCCCCCCTCTCTCCCCCCCTCTTTCCCCCCCTCCACCCCCCCTCTCCCCCCCTCCAGCCCCCCACTCCCCCCCCTCTCTCTCCCCCTCCCCCCTCTCTCTCCCCCTCCCCCCCTCTCTCTCGCCCCCCTCTCTCTCTTCCCCCCTCTCTCCCCCCCTCCCCCCTCTCCTCCCCCCCCCCCCCCCCCCTCTCCCCCTCCCCTCTCTCTGTGCGAGTGTGTGTTGTATCCGATGTTAACGATGTCTCTCTCTCTCCCCCGTGTCCCCCTCAGTCTGATGTATGCCCACCGCCCTCGATCCTGGCGTGAGCTCCCGCTGCGACTGGCCGACTTTGGCGTGCTGCACAGGAACGAGTTTTCGGGTGGGCTGTCGGGCCTGGTCCGCGTGCGCCGATTCCAGCAGGACGATGCGCACATCTTCTGCACGCTGGAGCAGGTGGGCAGCGCCTGGCCCCCCTCCGCACCCCCTCCCCCCCCTCCGCACCCCCTCCCCGACCGCCCTGAGCTCAGTTATGCAATCCTAACCTGATTCATTATTGTCATGTGTATTGGGATACAGTGAAAAGTATTGTTTCTTGCGCGCTGTACAGACAAAGCATACTGTTCATAGAGAAGGAAAGGAGAGAGTGCAGAATGTAGTGTTACAGTCACAGCTAGGGTGTAGAGAAAGATCAGCTTAATGCGAGATAATCCACCTAACCTGCACATCTTTGGACACTAAGCGACAATTTGATTCGATTTATTATTGTCACAGGTATTGGGGTACAGTGAAAAGTATTGTTTTTTACGCACTATATAGACAAAGCATACCGTTCATAGAGTACATAGGGGAGAAGGAAAGGAGAGGGTGCAGAATGCAGTGTTACAGTCATAGCTAGGGTGTACAGAAAGATCAACTTAATGCGAGGTAGGTCCATTCAAAAGTGTGACGGCAGCAGCAGGGAAGAAGCTGTTCTTGAGTCTGTTTATAAGCCTCTGGTCAGACCCCATTTGGAATATCGTGATGTGGAGACGCCGGCGTTGGATTGGGGCAGGCACAGTAAGAAGTCTCACACCACCAGGTTAAAGTCCAACAGGTTTATTTGGAATCACGAGCTTTCGGAGCGCTGCTCCTTCATCACTCCCACTCACCTGAGGACGGAGCAGCGTTCCGAAAGCTCGTGATTCCGACTAAACCTGTTGGATTTTAACCTGGTGTATTGTGAGAAGTTTTGGGCCCCGTATCTAAGGAAGGATGTGCTGGCCTTGGAAAGGGTCCAGAGGAGATTCACAAGAACGATCCCTGGAATGAAGAGCTTGTCGTATGAGGAACGGGTTGAGGACTCTGGGTCTGTACTCGATAGAGTTTAGAAGGATGAGGGGGGATCTTATTGAAACTTACAGGATACTGCGAGGCCTGGATAGAGTGGGCGTGGAGAGGATGTTTCCACTCGTCGGAGAGAGTAAGATCTCTGTACCTTTGGATCCCTGTCTCTCCGACGAATGGAGGCATCTTCCCCAAGTCCGCTCTACTCCGATAAATGCAAAATGCTGCAGATACTGGAATCTGAAACAAAAACAGAAAAACGCTGGAAAATCTCAGCAGGTCTGACGGCATCTGTGGGGAGAGAAGAGAGCCAACACTCCATCATCAGAGCTCTGAATGCACAGTGGGTTAGCACTGCTGCCTCACAGCGCCAGGGACCTGGGTTCCATTCCCAGCTTGGGTCACTGTCTGTCTGGAGTCTGCACGTCCTCCCCGTGTCTGCGTGGGTTTCCTCCCACAGTCCGAAAGACGTGCTGGTTAGGGTGCGTCGACCGTGCTAAATTCTCCCTCAGTGTACCCGAACAGGCACCGGAGTGTGGCGACGAGGGGATTTTCACAGGAACTTCATTGCAGTGTTAATGTAAGCCGACTTGTGACACTAATAAATAAACTTCAAAAGCTTGTGGTGTGACCAGAGCCTCCCTGTTTTTGAATTCTAGACCTGGCAAAATGAACATTGATATCCCCGAGACATTGACACCTTCTACCCCAGGATGGGCTGAATGGACCATAAGACGTAGGAGCAGAATGAAGCCACTCGGCCCATCGAGTCTGCTCCACCATTCAATCATGGCTGATATCTTTCTCATCCCCATTCTCCTGCCTTTTCCCCATAACCCCTGATCCCCTTATTAATCAAGAACCTATCTATCTCTGTCTTAAAGACACTCAATGACCCGGCCTCCACAGCCTTCTGCGGCAAAGAGTTCCACAGATTCACCACTCTCTGGCTGAAGAAATTCCTCCTCATCTCTGTTTTAAAGGATCGTCCCTTTAGCCTGAGGTTGTGCCCTCTGGTTCTAGTTTTTTCTACCAGTGGAAACATCCTCTCCACGTCCACTCTATCCAGGCCTCGCAGTATCCTGTAAGTTTCAATAAGATCCCCCCCTCATCCTTCTAAACTCCAACCAGTACAGACCCAGAGTCCTCAACCCGTTCCTCATACGACAAGCTCTTCATTCCAGGGATCATTCTTGTGAACCTCCTCTGGACCCTTTCCAAGGCCGGCACATCCTTCCTTAGATACGGGGCCCAAAACTGCTCACAATACTCCAAATGGGGTCTGACCAGAGCCTTATACAGCCTCAGAAGTCCATCCCTGCTCTTGTATTCTAGCCCTCTCGACATGAATGCTAACATTCATGGTCCACTGTACTGTATTGTAAAAAGTAAAGTTTATTTATTAGTCACAAGTAAGGCTTCCATTAACACCGCAATGAAGTTACTGTGAAAATCCCCCAGTCGCCACACTCCAGGGCCTGTTCGGGTTACACTGAGGGAGAATTTAGCACGGTCGATGCACCCTAATCAGCACGTCTGTCAGACTGTGGGAGGAAGCCGGAGCACCCGGAGGAAACCCACGCAGACACGGGGAGAACGTGCAAACTCCACACAGACAGTGACCCAAACCGGGAATCGAACCCGGGTCCCTGGCGCTGTGAGGCAGCAGTGCTGACTCACTGTGCTACCGTGTCGCACTGTGCGGTCCAGCAGACAGGGTGAGGCTGCTCGGTGATGTAGGGCAGTTCGCTGCCTCCCCTGCTGTACCTGCACGACATTGTAACTACTTTCCTTGTTCTTCCCCTCTCCGCCCCAGATCCAGGACGAGATTAAAGGCTGCCTTGACTTCCTTCAGGCTGTGTACCAGGTCTTTGGATTCAGCTTCCGGCTCTTCCTCTCCACCCGACCGGAGAACTTCCTGGGGGACGTGGAAGTCTGGGACCTGGCGGAAAAGGTAGAGGAAAGGATGGGGGGGGTGTGAGTCGAGTGTCAGTCTGTGTGTACCCACCGGGGTCCCGTCAGCGTCTCGACACGAGAGGCCAGCGTCGCGGTGGACACTCCCCATCTTGTTAGTAACAGGAAAGGTTCTCTTACACTTTTCACTGCCTCAGGGCGTTCCGAAATGCTGCACGGCATGGTGGCACAGTGGGTTAGCACTGCTGCCTCACAGCGCCAGGGACCCGGGTTCGATTCCCGGCCTTGGGTCACTGTCTGTGTGGAGTCTGCACGTTCTCCCCGTGTCTGCGTGGGTTTCCTCCGGGTGCTCTGGTTTCCTCCCACGGACCAAAGATGTGTAGGTTAGGTGGATTGGCCACGCTAAATTGTCCCTTAGTGTCCAAAGATGTGCAGGTTAGGTGGATTGGCCACGCTAAATTGTCCCTTAGTGTCCAAAGATGTGCAGGTTAGGTGGATTGGCCATGCTAAATTGCCCCTTAGTGTCCAAAGATGTGCAGGTTAGGGGGATTGGCCATGCTAAATTGTCCCTTAGTGTCCAAAGATGTGTAGGTTAGGTGGATTGGCCATGCTAAATTGTCCCTTAGTGTCCAAAGATGTGTAGTTTAGCTGGATTGGCCGTGCTAAATTGCCCCTTAGTGTCCAAAGATGTGCAGGTTAGGTGGATTGGCCGTGCTAAATTGCCCCTTAGTGTCCAAAGATGTGCAGGTTAGGTGGATTGGCCATGCTAAATTGCCCCTTAGTGTCCAAAGATGTGCAGGTTAGGTGGATTGGCCATGCTAAATTGCCCCTTAGTGTCCAAAGATGTGCAGGTTAGGTGGATTGGCCGTGCTAAATTGCCCCTTAGGGTCCAAAGATGGGCAGGTTAGGTGGATTGGCCGTGCTAAATTGCCCCTTAGGGTCCAAAGATGGGCAGGTTAGGTGGATTGGCCATGCTAAATTGTCTCTTAGGGTCCAAAGATGGGCAGGTTAGGTGGATTAGTGGGCTAAATACGTGGGGTTACAGGGATGGGGGGTGGGTGCGGTTTGGGCCCGAGTTGGTGCCGACCCAATAGGCCGAATGGCCTGCTCCTGCACTGTGGGGATTCGATGATTCCAGCCTGTGAGTGCCATCCAGAGAAAGCTCTTTCCCGAAACAGGGAGCATTCATGTCCTTTCCCCAACCCGCTGCTTTGCGATGCCTCGCTGGGCAAGTGTTGCATCTGAACACCAGTCAAACGCTCTGCTAGAATTGGGTTGTGTCACATGGTCTACATGGTGGCACACCTGGGTTCCGAGTGCGGCCCCGTGTGGCACTGTGTTGACCGTTGACCCCCTCGGGGTTGACCACATTCTACTGATATCCCTCCGCGGAGTTTTATTTCCACACCGGTCTGACTGAAGGGATTCACGGGTAAAAGCCAGGGCGAGGGAAGTGAGGGCGTGTGATTACTCACAACATTGAGTGTGAGAGCTGTGCGCTCCCTCCATGTCCAAAGTACCAACATCTCTCTCGTTTTTAACCATTCCAAGTTGTTGACAGTTCCATTGACAAAGGGTCATCCGGTCTCGAAACGTCAGCTCTTTTCCCTCCTCACAGATGCTGCCAGACCTGCTGAGACTTTCCAGCATCTTCTCTCTTAGTTTCAGTGAAAAGTATTGTTTCTTGCGCACTATACCGACAAAGCATACCATTCATAGAGAAGGAAAGGAGAGAGTGCAGAATGTAGTGTTACAGTCATAGCTAGGTTGTCGAGAAAGAGCTTTTAATTTGATTTATTATTGTCACGTGTACTGGGATACAGTGAAAAGTATTGTTTCTTGCGCACTATACAGACAAAGCATACCGTTCATAGAGAAGGAAAGGAGAGGGTGCAGAATGTAGTGTTACAGTCACAGCTAGGGTGTAGAGAAAGATTAACTTAATGCGAGGTAGGTCCATTCAAAAGTCTGACGGCAGCAGGGAAGAAGCTGTTCTTGAGTCGGTTGGTACGTGACCTCAGACTTTTGTATCTTTTTCCCGACGGAAGAAGGTGGAAGAGAGAATGTCCGGGGTGCGTGGGGTCCTTGATTATGCTGGCTGCTTTGCCGAGGCAGCGGGAAGTATAGACAGAGTCAATGGATGGGAGGCTGGTTTGCGTGATGGATTGGGCTACATTCACGATCCTTTGTAGCTCCTTGCGGTCTTGGGCAGAGCAGGAGCCCAGACCAAGCTGTGATACAACCAGAAAGAATGCTTTCTATGGGGCATCTGGAGAAGCTGGTGAGAGTCGTAGTGAACATGCCAAATTTCATAGAAATCATAGAAACCCTACAGTACAGAAAGAGGCCATTCGGCCCATCGAGTCTGCACCGACCACAATCCCACCCAGGCCCTACCCCTATATCCCTACATATTTTACCCGCTAATCCCTCTAATCTACACATCCCAGGACACTAAGGGGCAATTTCAGCATGGCCAATCAACCTAACCCGCTGAGAATGTCCGGGGTGCGTGGGGTCCTTGATTATGCTGGTTGCTTTTCCCGAGGCAGCGGGAAGTGTAGACAGAGTCAATGGATGGGAGGCTGGGTTTGTGTAATGGATTGGGCTACGTTCACGATCTTTTGTAGTTCCTTGCGGTCTTGGGCAGAGCAGGAGCCCCAGACCGAGCTGTGATACAACCAGAAAGAATGCTTTCTATGGGGCATCTGTAAAAGTTGGTGAGAGTCGTAGCTGACATGCCAAATTTCCTTAGTCTTCTGAGAAAGTAGAGGCGTTGATGGGGCTTTCTTAACTATAGTGTCGGCGTGGGGGGGACCAGGACAGGTTGTTGGTGATCTGGACACTTAAAAACCTGAAGCTCTCGACCATTTCTACTTCATCGCTGTTGATGAAGCATTTTCCATCAGTCATGTTTTGTGATTAGATTTATTATTGTCACGTGTATCGGGATGTTTCCGTTAGTGGAAGAGACGAGGATCCAAGGATCACAGCCTCAGAGTGAGGGGACAACCCTTCAGAACCGAGATGAGGAGGAATTTCTTCAAGGATGTGCTGACCTTGGAAAGAGTCCAGAGGAGGTTCACAAGAATGATCCCTGGAATGAAGAGCTTGTCGTATGAGGAACGGGTTGAGGACTCTGGGTCTGTACTCGATGGAGTTTAGAAGGATGAGGAGGGGGATCTTATTGAAACTTACAGGATACGGCGAGGCCTGGATAGAGTGGACGTGGAGAGGATGTTTCCACTAGTGGGAAAAACTAAAACCAGAGGGCACAACCTCAGGCTAAAGGGACGATCCTTTAAAACAGAGATGAGGAGGAATTTCTTCAGCCAGAGAGTGGTGAATCTGTGGAACTCTTTGCCGCAGAAGGCTGTGGAGGCCGGTTCATTGAGTGTCTTTAAGACAGAGATAGATAGGTTCTTGATTAATAAGGGGATCAGGGGTTATGGGGAAAAGGCAGGAGAATGGAGATGAGAAAAATATCAGCCATGATTGAATGGGGGAGCAGACTCGATGGGCCGAGTGGCCTCATTCTGCTCCTATGTCTTATGGTCTCTTTCCCTCTCTCTCTCTCCTTTCTCTCTCGTTGTAGCAACTGCAAAACAGCCTGGAGGAATTCAACCAGCCTTGGGAGCTGAACCTGGGAGATGGAGCGTTCTACGGTCCCAAGGTCAGTGCAGGGGGCAATGAGGCCCCCCCAAAACAGGCTTAATCCAACAGGGTAAAAGGGGCGGGGGGAGTAATATGGTGACTGGAACTATGTACACACAACTCCAGCTGTGGCTCACCAGCGTTTTATACAGTTCCATCATCACATCCCTGCTCTTGTAATCAATACCTCCTCACCCAATAATAGGCCGAACAGTGGGTTAGCGCTGCTGCCTCGATTCCCGGCTCGGGTCACTGTGTGTGCGGAGTCTGCACGTTCTCCCCGTGTCTGCGTGGGTTTCCTCCAGGTGCTCCAGTTTCCTCCCGCTGTCCAAAGATGTGCAGGTTAGATGGATTGGCCTTGCTAAATTGCCCCTTAGTGTCAGGGGGATTTGGAGGGTAAATGCATGGGGTTACGGGGATAGGGCCTGGGTGGGATTGTGGTCGGGGCAGACTCGATGGGCCAAATGGCCTCCTTCTGCACTGTAGGGATTCTTTGAATAAGAAAAACATTCCATATGCCTTCTTGACCACCTGTCCTGCCACCTTCAAGGACCTGGGCGCATACACTCCAAAAACCCCTCACTTTTCTATTAATTAGTGGGACATGGGTGTCGCTGGCTGGTCCAGCATTTATTGCCCATCCCTAGTTGCCCTTGGAGGGCAGTTGGGAGTCAACCACATTGCTGTGGCTCTGGAGTCACATGTAGGCCAGACCGGGGTAAGGACGGCAGATTTCCTTCCCTGAAGGGAACCAGATGGGTTTTTCCGACAATGGGTCATCAGTAGATTCTTAATTCCAGATATTTTTTAGTGAATTCAAATTCCACCATCTGCCGTGGCGGGATTCGAACCCGGGTCCCCCAGAACATTAGCTGAGTTTCTGGATTAATAGTCTAGTGATAACGCCACTGGGCCATCGCCATTCCCGCTTCATCACTTCCTCCGTCCCTCTCAACACCTTCCCGTTTATTGAGAATTCCCTTTCTTTGTTTGCCCTCCCCAAGCGCATTACCTCACACTTTCCCTAATTGCCCCTTCAGCAGGTGCTGGGTGAGCCGCCATCTTGGAACCGCTGCAGTCCCCGTGTGGTGTAGGTACACCCACGGCGCTGTTAGGGAGGGAGTTCCGGGATCTTGACCCTGAATGCCGATCTAGTTCCAAGTCATTTTCCTGCCTCGACCCGGACTGCAGGAAGGGGAAGAGGCCATTCAACCCCTCAATCATGTCATGCCATTCAATCATGGGACGGCACAGTGGGTTAGCACTGCTGCCTCACAGCAGTACAAACTCGATGGGCCGAATGGCCTCCTTCTGCACTGTAGGGATTCAGTGATTCTATCCCTTGATCCCTTTCGTCCCAAGAGCTCTATCTAATTTCTTCTTGAAATCACACAACGTTTCGGCCTGAACTACTTTCTGTGGGAGTGAATTCCACACATTCACCACCCTCTGGGTGAAGAAATTTCTCCTCACCTCAGTCCTAAAAGCCCCCTTATTGTGGGCCGCACAGTGGGTTAGCACTGCTGCCTCACAGCACCACGGACCTGGGTTCGATTCCCGGCTTGGGTCACTGTCTGTGTGGAGTCTGCACGTTCTCCCCGTGTCTGCGTGGGTTTCCTCCGGGTGCTCCGGTTTCCTCCCACAGTCCGAAAGTCGTGCTGGTTAGGGTGCATTGGCTGTGCTAAATTCTCCCTCAGTGTACCCGAACAGGTGCCGGAGTGTGGCGACTAGGGGATTTTCACAGTAACTTCATTAGTCACAGAGTCATAGAGGTTTACAGCATGGAAACAGGCCCTTCAGCCCAACTTGTCCATGCTGCCCTTTTTTTTAAAACCCCTAAGCTAGTCCCAATTGCCCACGTTTGGCCCATATCCCTCTATACCCATCGTACCCATGTAACTGTCTAAATGCTTTTTAAAAGGCAAAATTGTACCCGTCTCTACTACTGCCTCTGGCAGCTTGTTCCAGACACTCACCACCCTCTGTGTGGAAAAATTGTCCCTCTGGACCCTTTTGTATCTCTCCCCTCTCACCTTAAACCTATGCCCTCTAGTTTTAGACTCCCCTCCCTTTGGGGAAAAGATATTGACTATCTAGCTGATCTGTGCCTCTCATTATTTTATAGACCTCTATAAGATCACCCCTCAGCCTCCTACGCTCCAGAGAAAAAAGTCCCAGTCTATTCAGCCTCTCCTTATAACTCAAACCATCAAGTCCTGGTATCATCCTCGTAAATCTTTTCTGCACTCTTTCTAGTTTAATAATATCCTCTCTATAATAGGGTGACCTGAACTGTTCACAGTATTCCAAGTGTGGCCTGACCAATGTCTTGTACAACTTCAACAAGACGTCCCAACTCCTGCATTCAATGTTCTGACCGATGAAACCAAGCATGCCGAATGCCTTCTTCACCACTCTGTCCACCTGTGACTCCACTTTCAAGGAGCTATGAACCTGTACCCCGAGATCTCTTTGTTCTGTAACTCTCCCTACCATTAACTGAGTAAGTCCTGCCCTGGTTCAATCTACCAAAATGCATCACCACACATTTATCTAAATTAAACTCCATCTGCCATTTGTCAGCCCACTGGCCCAATTGATCAAGATCCCGTCGCAATCCTAGATAACCTTCTTCACTGTCCACTACGCCACCAATCTTGGTGTCATCTGCAAACTTACTAACTCTGTCTGTGTGGGTTTCCTCCGGGTGCTCCGGTTTCCTCCCACAGTCTGAAAGACGCGCTGGTTAGGGTGCATTGACCCGAACAGGTGCCAGAGTGTGGCGGCTAGGGGCTTTTAACAGTAACTTCATTGCAGTGTTAATGTAAGCCTACTTGTGACATGAATAAATAAACTTGAACTTTAAACTTTATATCTTGGCTGCTCCGTCTGCAAATCCCATCTGCCCCGATGTATTCGTCCTCCCTAAATAAATGTTATTTAAAGTTCCTTGACCTTTGTGTTTGACCCTGTTGCCCGTCCTTTCAGATCGACATCCAGATTAAAGATGCGCTCGGTCGCAATCATCAGTGCGCAACCATCCAGCTCGACTTCCAGCTGCCAATCCGGTTCAAGCTGAGCTACGTTGGGTGAGTATGGTCCAGGATTCAAAATGGCCGCCTGTCCAGTTACCGAGGCAGGGTGTCAGCGACTGTCCCGCAGTGGGATCCAACTGCACCAACGAGGCAAAAATCTGGGATGACCCTTCTCTTAAATATTCCTCCTCATGGCGACCGACTATGGATGACACAGTGGTTAGCGCTGCTGCCTCACAGCCCCAGGGACCCGGGTTCGATTCCCGGCTCGGGTCACTGTCTGTGCGGAGTCTGCACGTTCTCCCTGTGTCTGTGTGGGTTTCCTCCGGGTGCTCCGGTTTCCTCCCACAGTCTGAAAGATGTGCAGGTTAGGAGGATTGGCCATGCTAAATTGCCCCTTAGTGTCCAAAGATGTGTAGGTTAGGGGGATTGGCCGTGCTAAATTGCCTCTTAGTGTCAGGTGACTAGCTAGGCTAAATGCTTGGGGTTATGGGAATAGGGTCTGGGTGGAATTGTGGTCGGTGCAGACCCAATGGGCCGAATGGCCTCCTGCACTGTAGGATTCTATTTTTGGGACGGCACGGTGGCACAGTGGTTAGCACTGCTGCCTCACAGCGCCTGGGACCCGGGTTCGATTCCCGGCTCGGGTCACTGTCTGTGTGGAGTCTGCACATTCTCCCCGTGTCTGTGTGGGTTTCCTCCGGGTGCTCCGGTTTCCTCCCACAGTCGAAAGATCTGCAGGTTAGGTGGATTGGCCATGCTAAATTGCCCCTTAGTGTCCAAAGATGTGCAGGTTGGGTGGATTGGCCGTGGTAAATTGCCCCAAGTCCCCAGGGCCTGATGATATATACCCCAGAATACTGAGAGAGGCAAGGGAGGAAATTGCTGGGGCCTTGAGAGAAATCTTTGTATCCTCACTGGCTACAGGGGAGGTCTATTGGAGAATAGCCAATGTTGTTCCTTTGTTTAAGAAGGGGAACAAGGATAATCCGGGTAATTACAGGCCGGTGAGCCTTACATCAGTGGTAGGGAAATTATTGGAGAGGATTCTTCGAGACAGGATTTACTCCCACTTGGAAATAAGTGGAATTTGTAATTTCAAACAGAGCAGTCAATTTTTCCAGCCAATCCCAGCATGCCTGCTGAGTTTAAAATGTGTCAGGTTAACTTTAAAAGCTTAGCATTTAAATGTAATTGCATTGGCAGAAATATCTTAAAAGGAAGTCTTTGCGCAAATAAAGCGAACCTTACACAAGATCCACAACAAGCTCTGTCCGTATCTGTCTGCCACAGTCCTGTTAGAATTTTATAAGTTTCTATGAGATCCCCTCTCACTCTTCTAAACTCCAGTGAATATAATCCTAACCGACTTAGTCTCTCCTCATATGACAGACCTGCCATCCCAGGAATCAGCCTGGTAAACCTTCGCTGTGCTCCCTCTATAGCAAGGACATCCTTCCTCAGATAAGGAGACCAAAACTGCACACAATACTCCAGGTGTGGCCTCACCAACGCCCTGTACAATTGCAGCAAAACATCCCTATCCCTATACTCAAATCCTCTCGCTATGAAGGCAGATATACATGCTCATAGAATCGCTACAATGCAGAAAGGAGGCCATTCGGTCCACCGAGTCTGCACCGACCACAATCCCAACCAGGCCCCATTCCCGTAACCCCAAATCCCCACTCACTGGGGGCAATTTAGCATGGCCAATCCCCCTAACCTGCACATCTTTGGACACTAAGGGGCAATTTAGCACGGCCAATCCACCCTAACCTGCACATCTTTGGACACTAAGGGGCAATTTAGCACGGCCAATCCACCTAACCCGCACATTTTGGAGTGTGGGAGGAAACCTACGCAGACACGGGGGGAGAACGTGCAGACTCCACACAGACAGTGACCCAAGGCTGGGAATCGAACCCGGGTCCCTGGCGCTGAGAGGCAGCAGTGCCAACTGCTGTGCCGGTGACTTGCCGCCTTTACTGCCTGCTGTACCTGCGCGCTTAGTCCAGTGAATGTAATCCTAACCCACTTAGTCTCTCCTCATCTGACAGACCTGCCATCCCAGAGACGACACCTCAAAAACAATAAGAAGGACGCTTCCCCGTTGGGTTTTCACCGCTCTGGCGAGTTTTGTGTTGGAGAAACGGGCAGAGGTTTTGTGTGTTTTTTGGCTGGGTCACGCGAGATTGGCGCCGGTTGGGTTTCCCTGGCCCCCCCCGGGGCCTGGTGTCTGCGCTTGGAGATAAAGTCCTGACTCTCTTCGCTTGTCTTACAGCAAGGACGGCAGCGACGGGGCGAGACCGGTGATGATTCACCGCGCCATCCTGGGGTCGGTGGAACGGATGATTGCCATTCTCGCGGAGAACTGCGCCGGCAAATGGTGAATAAATCCCCACGAGGCGTTTTGTGTAAAGCGAACGTCGCAATCTCCAACACCATTCCTTCATTTTTCTGAAATGAGGTTGGGACGCGGGAAGGTGCCTCTCCAATCGGGTCCTGGCTGGCGTGGAATTGGAGCAACCCGCCCCCCCCCCCGCCCCACGGAGTGGGGGCAATTCACCGTGACTGGCCAACTGCCCCCCCTCTGTCTCAGACACCTGTCTCTGTGGAGGTCGTCTGAGCCCGAAACTCCAACCCGCTGTCTCCAGTCTCGCACCTCCCCCAGAATTCAGCGTTATCAAACCCCTCCCAGCCCAGTACGTCCCAATCCCGACTCCGGCCCCGACTCCGGCTCCGGTCCCGACTCCGGCCCCGACTCCAGTCCCGACTCCGGCCCCGACTCCGACTCCGGCCCCGACTCCAGTCCCGACTCCGGTCCCGACTCCGGTCCCGACTCCGGCCCCGACTCCAGTCCCGACTCCAGTCCCGACTCCGGCCCCGACTCCAGTCCCGACTCCGGTCCCGACTCCGGCCCCGACCCCGGCTCCGGCCCCGACTCCAGTCCCGACTCCGGCCGCGACTCCAGTCCTGACTCCAGTCCCGACTCCGGCCCCGACTCCGGCCCCGACTCCAGTCCCGACTCCAGTCCCGACTCCGGTCCCGACTCCGGTCCCGACTCCAGTCCCGACTCCGGCCCCGACTCCGGCCCCGACTCCAGCCCCGACTCCGGCCCCGACTCCAATCCCGACTCCAGTCCCGACTCCGGCCCCGACTCCGGCCCCGACTCCGGCCCCGACTCCAGTCCCGACTCCAGTCCCGACTCCGGTCCCGACTCCGGTCCCGACTCCAGTCCCGACTCCGGTCCCGACTCCGGCCCCGACTCCAGCCCCGACTCCGGCCCCGACTCCAGTCCCGACTCCGGCCCCGACTCCGGCCCCGACTCCGGCCCCGACTCCGGTCCCGACTCCGGTCCCGACTCCGGTCCCGACTCCGGTCCCGACTCCGGTCCCGACTCCGGCCCCGACTCCAGCCCCGACTCCAGCCCCGACTCCAGCCCCGACTCCAGTCCCGACTCCAGCCCCGACTCCAGTCCCGACTCCAGTCCCGACTCCAGTCCCGACTCCGGCCCCGACTCCGGCCCCGACTCCGGTCCCGACTCCGGCCCCGACTCCAGCCCCGACTCCAGCCCCGACTCCAGCCCCGACTCCAGTCCCGACTCCAGCCCCGACTCCAGTCCCGACTCCAGTCCCGACTCCCGTCCCGACTCCAGCCCCGACTCCAGTCCCGACTCCAGCCCCGACTCCAGTCCCGACTCCGGTCCCGACTCCGGTCCCGACTCCAGTCCCGACTCCAGTCCCGACTCCGGTCCCGACTCCGGTCCCGACTCCAGTCCCGACTCCAGTCCCGACTCCGGTCCCGACTCCAGTCCCGACTCCAGTCCCGACTCCGGTCCCGACTCCGGTCCCGACTCCGGTCCCGACTCCAGTCCCGACTCCGGTCCCGACTCCGGCCCCGACTCCAGCCCCGACTCCAGCCCCGACTCCAGCCCCGACTCCAGTCCCGACTCCAGTCCCGACTCCGGCCCCGACTCCGGCCCCGACTCCGGCCCCGACTCCGGCCCCGACTCCGGTCCCGACTCCAGCCCCGACTCCAGTCCCGACTCCAGTCCCGATTCCGGCCCCGACTCCAGTCCCGACTCCAGCCCCGACTCCAGTCCCGACTCCGGCCCCGACTCCAGTCCCGACTCCAGCCCCGACTCCAGTCCCGACTCCAGTCCCGACTCCGGCCCCGACTCCAGTCCCGACTCCAGCCCCGACTCCAGTCCCGACTCCGGCCCCGACTCCAGCCCCGACTCCGGCCCCGACTCCCGTCCCGACTCCGACTCCGGCCCCGACTCCAGTCCCGACTCCAGTCCCGACTCCAGCCCCGACTCCGGTCCCGACTCCAGTCCCGACTCCGGCCCCGACTCCGGCCCCGACTCCAGTCCCGACTCCGGCCCCGACTCCAGTCCCGACTCCGGCCCCGACTCCCGTCCCGACTCCGACTCCAGCCCCGACTCCAGCCCCGACTCCGGCCCCGACTCCAGTCCCGACTCCGGCCCCGACTCCCGTCCCGACTCCGACTCCAGCCCCGACTCCGGTCCCGACTCCGGCCCCGACTCCAATCCCGACTCCGGCCCCGACTCCAGTCCCGACTCCGGCCCCGACTCCGGCCCCGACTCCAATCCCGACTCCGGCCCCGACTCCAGTCCCGACTCCAGTCCCGACTCCGGCCCCGACTCCAGTCCCGACTCCAATCCCGACTCCGGCCCCGACTCCGGCCCCGACTCCGGCCCCGACTCCGGCCCCGACTCCGGTCCCGACTCCGGCCCCGACTCCGGCCCCGACTCCGGTCCCGACTCCGGTCCCGACTCCAGTCCCGACTCCGGTCCCGACTCCAGTCCCGACTCCGGCCCCGACTCCAGTCCCGACTCCGGCCCCGACTCCGGCCCCGACTCCGGCCCCGACTCCGGCCCCGACTCCGGCCCCGACTCCGGCCCCGACTCCGGCCCCGACTCCGGCCCCGACTCCAGTCCCGACTCCGGCCCCGACTCCGGCCCCGACTCCGGCCCCGACTCCGGCCCCGACTCCGGCCCCGACTCCGGCCCCGACTCCGGCCCCGACTCCGGCCCCGACTCCGGCCCCGACTCCGGCCCCGACTCCGGCCCCGACTCCGGCCCCGACTCCGGCCCCGACTCCAGTCCCGACTCCAGTCCCGACTCCGGCCCCGACTCCGGCCCCGACTCCAGTCCCGACTCCGGCCCCGACTCCGGCCCCGACTCCAGTCCCGACTCCAGCCCCGACTCCGGCCCCGACTCCAGTCCCGACTCCGGTCCCGACTCCGGCCCCGACTCCGGCCCCGACTCCAGTCCCGACTCCAGCCCCGACTCCAGTCCCGACTCCAGCCCCGACTCCAGTCCCGACTCCGGCCCCGACTCCGGCCCCGACTCCGGTCCCGACTCCGGCCCCGACTCCGGCCCCGACTCCAGTCCCGACTCCAGCCCCGACTCCAGTCCCGACTCCGGCCCCGACTCCAGTCCCGACTCCGGCCCCGACTCCGGCCCCGACTCCGGCCCCGACTCCAGTCCCGACTCCAGTCCCGACTCCGGTCCCGACTCCGGCCCCGACTCCAGCCCCGACTCCGGCCCCGACTCCGGCCCCGACTCCGGTCCCGACTCCGGCCCCGACTCCAGCCCCGACTCCGGCCCCGACTCCGGCCCCGACTCCGGCCCCGACTCCGGCCCCGACTCCGGCCCCGACTCCGGTCCCGACTCCAGCCCCGACTCCGGCCCCGACTCCCGTCCCAACTCCGGCCCCGACTCCCGTCCCGACTCCGGCCCCGACTCCGGCCCCGACTCCAGCCCCGACTCCGGCCCCGACTCCCGTCCCGACTCCGGCCCCGACTCCGGCCCCGACTCCAGTCCCGACTCCAGCCCCGACTCCGGCCCCGACTCCGGCCCCGACTCCAGTCCCGACTCCGGCCCCGACTCCAGTCCCGACTCCGGCCCCGACTCCGGCCCCGACTCCAGTCCCGACTCCAGTCCCGACTCCGGCCCCGACTCCGGCCCCGACTCCGGTCCCGACTCCGGCCCCGACTCCGGCCCCGACTCCGGCCCCGACTCCGGCCCCGACTCCGGTCCCGACTCCGGCCCCGACTCCGGCCCCGACTCCGGCCCCGACTCCGGTCCCGACTCCAGTCCCGACTCCGACTCCAGTCCCGACTCCAGTCCCGACTCCGACTCCAGTCCCGACTCCAGTCCCGACTCCGACTCCAGTCCCGACTCCAGTCCCGACTCCAGTCCCGACTCCAGTCCCGACTCCAGTCCCGACTCCAGTCCCGACTCCAGTCCCGACTCCAGTCCCGACTCCGGTCCCGACTCCGGCCCCGACTCCGGCCCCGACTCCAGTCCCGACTCCGGTCCCGACTCCAGTCCCGACTCCGGTCCCGACTCCGGCCCCGACTCCGGTCCCGACTCCAGTCCCGACTCCAGTCCCGACTCCAGTCCCGACTCCAGTCCCGACTCCGGCCCCGACTCCAGTCCCGACTCCAGTCCCGACTCCAGTCCCGACTCCAGTCCCGACTCCAGTCCCGACTCCAGTCCCGACTCCAGTCCCGACTCCAGTCCCGACTCCGGCCCCGACTCCAGTCCCGACTCCAGTCCCGACTCCAGTCCCGACTCCAGCCCCGACTCCAGCCCCGACTCCAGTCCCGACTCCGGCCCCGACTCCAGTCCCGACTCCAGCCCCGACTCCAGCCCCGACTCCGGCCCCGACTCCGGTCCCGACTCCAGTCCCGACTCCAGTCCCGACTCCAGTCCCGACTCCAGCCCCGACTCCGGTCCCGACTCCGGCCCCGACTCCAGTCCCGACTCCGACTCCAGTCCCGACTCCGGCCCCGACTCCGGCCCCGACTCCGGCCCCGACTCCAGTCCCGACTCCAGTCCCGACTCCAGTCCCGACTCCGGCCCCGACTCCGGCCCCGACTCCGGCCCCGACTCCAGCCCCGACTCCGGCCCCGACTCCAATCCCGACTCCAGTCCCGACTCCGGCCCCGACTCCGGCCCCGACTCCAGTCCCGACTCCAGTCCCGACTCCGGCCCCGACTCCGGCCCCGACTCCAATCCCGACTCCAGTCCCGACTCCGGCCCCGACTCCGGCCCCGACTCCGGCCCCGACTCCAGTCCCGACTCCGGTCCCGACTCCGGCCCCGACTCCGGCCCCGACTCCGGCCCCGACTCCAGCCCCGACTCCGGCCCCGACTCCAATCCCGACTCCGGTCCCGACTCCAGTCCCGACTCCAGCCCCGACTCCAGTCCCGACTCCGGCCCCGACTCCGGCCCCGACTCCAGTCCCGACTCCAGTCCCGACTCCAGTCCCGACTCCGACTCCAGTCCCGACTCCGGCCCCGACTCCGGCCCCGACTCCGGCCCCGACTCCGGCCCCGACTCCGGCCCCGACTCCGGCCCCGACTCCGGCCCCGACTCCGGCCCCGACTCCGGCCCCGACTCCAGTCCCGACTCCGACTCCGGCCCCGACTCCAGTCCCGACTCCGGCCCCGACTCCGGCCCCGACTCCAGTCCCGACTCCGGTCCCGACTCCGGCCCCGACTCCGGCCCCGACTCCGGTCCCGACTCCAGCCCCGACTCCAGTCCCGACTCCGGCCCCGACTCCGACTCCGGCCCCGACTCCGGCCCCGACTCCGGCCCCGACTCCAGTCCCGACTCCGACTCCGGCCCCGACTCCAGTCCCGACTCCGGCCCCGACTCCGGCCCCGACTCCAGTCCCGACTCCGGCCCCGACTCCGGCCCCGACTCCGGTCCCGACTCCAGCCCCGACTCCAGTCCCGACTCCGGCCCCGACTCCGACTCCGGCCCCGACTCCGGCCCCGACTCCGGCCCCGACTCCAGTCCCGACTCCGGCCCCGACTCCGACTCCGGCCCCGACTCCGGCCCCGACTCCAGCCCCGACTCCAGTCCCGACTCCGGCCCCGACTCCAGTCCCGACTCCGGCCCCGACTCCAGCCCCGACTCCGGCCCCGACTCCGACTCCGGCCCCGACTCCAGTCCCGACTCCGGCCCCGACTCCGGTCCCGACTCCGGCCCCGACTCCAGTCCCGACTCCGGCCCCGACTCCGGTCCCGACTCCGACTCCAGCCCCGACTCCGGTCCCGACTCCGGCCCCGACTCCGGTCCCGACTCCGGCCCCGACTCCAGTCCCGACTCCGGCCCCGACTCCGGTCCCGACTCCGACTCCAGCCCCGACTCCAGTCCCGACTCCGGCCCCGACTCCAGTCCCGACTCCGGCCCCGACTCCGGCCCCGACTCCAGTCCCGACTCCAGTCCCGACTCCGGCCCCGACTCCAGCCCCGACTCCAGTCCCGACTCCGGCCCCGACTCCAGTCCCGACTCCGGCCCCGACTCCAGCCCCGACTCCAGTCCCGACTCCAGCCCCGACTCCAGTCCCGACTCCGGCCCCGACTCCAGTCCCGACTCCAGTCCCGACTCCGGCCCCGACTCCGGCCCCGACTCCAGCCCCGACTCCGGTCCCGACTCCGGCCCCGACTCCAGTCCCGACTCCGGCCCCGACTCCGGCCCCGACTCCAGTCCCGACTCCGGCCCCGACTCCGGTCCCGACTCCGACTCCAGCCCCGACTCCAGCCCCGACTCCGGCCCCGACTCCGGCCCCGACTCCGGCCCCGACTCCGGTCCCGACTCCGGCCCCGACTCCGGCCCCGACTCCGGTCCCGACTCCGGTCCCGACTCCAGCCCCGACTCCGGCCCCGACTCCAGTCCCGACTCCAGCCCCGACTCCAGTCCCGACTCCGGCCCCGACTCCGGCCCCGACTCCGGTCCCGACTCCGGTCCCGACTCCGGCCCCGACTCCAGTCCCGACTCCGGTCCCGACTCCGGTCCCGACTCCAGTCCCGACTCCGGCCCCGACTCCGGTCCCGACTCCGGTCCCGACTCCAGTCCCGACTCCAGTCCCGACTCCGGCCCCGACTCCGGTCCCGACTCCGGCCCCGACTCCAGTCCCGACTCCGGCCCCGACTCCGGTCCCGACTCCAGTCCCGACTCCGGCCCCGACTCCAGTCCCGACTCCGGCCCCGACTCCAGTCCCGACTCCGGCCCCGACTCCAGTCCCGACTCCGGCCCCGACTCCGGCCCCGACTCCGGCCCCGACTCCGGCCCCGACTCCAGTCCCGACTCCGGCCCCGACTCCAGTCCCGACTCCGGCCCCGACTCCAGTCCCGACTCCAGCCCCGACTCCGGCCCCGACTCCGGCCCCGACTCCAGTCCCGACTCCAGTCCCGACTCCGGCCCCGACTCCGGCCCCGACTCCAGTCCCGACTCCGGCCCCGACTCCGGCCCCGACTCCGGCCCCGACTCCAGTCCCGACTCCGGCCCCGACTCCGGCCCCGACTCCGGCCCCGACTCCGGCCCCGACTCCGGCCCCGACTCCGGTCCCGACTCCGGTCCCGACTCCAGCCCCGACTCCGGCCCCGACTCCGGCCCCGACTCCGGTCCCGACTCCGGTCCCGACTCCAGTCCCGACTCCGGCCCCGACTCCGGCCCCGACTCCGGTCCCGACTCCGGCCCCGACTCCAGTCCCGACTCCGGCCCCGACTCCGGTCCCGACTCCAGTCCCGACTCCGGCCCCGACTCCAGTCCCGACTCCGGCCCCGACTCCAGTCCCGACTCCGGCCCCGACTCCAGTCCCGACTCCGGCCCCGACTCCGGCCCCGACTCCGGCCCCGACTCCGGCCCCGACTCCAGTCCCGACTCCGGCCCCGACTCCAGTCCCGACTCCGGCCCCGACTCCAGTCCCGACTCCAGCCCCGACTCCGGCCCCGACTCCGGCCCCGACTCCAGTCCCGACTCCAGTCCCGACTCCGGCCCCGACTCCGGCCCCGACTCCAGTCCCGACTCCGGCCCCGACTCCGGCCCCGACTCCGGCCCCGACTCCAGTCCCGACTCCGGCCCCGACTCCGGCCCCGACTCCGGCCCCGACTCCGGCCCCGACTCCAGTCCCGACTCCAGCCCCGACTCCGGCCCCGACTCCGGTCCCGACTCCAGTCCCGACTCCGGCCCCGACTCCGGCCCCGACTCCAGTCCCGACTCCGGCCCCGACTCCAGCCCCGACTCCGGCCCCGACTCCGGTCCCGACTCCGGCCCCGACTCCAGCCCCGACTCCAGTCCCGACTCCGGCCCCGACTCCAGTCCCGACTCCGGTCCCGACTCCGGCCCCGACTCCGGTCCCGACTCCAGTCCCGACTCCGGCCCCGACTCCAGCCCCGACTCCAGTCCCGACTCCGGCCCCGACTCCAGTCCCGACTCCAGCCCCGACTCCAGTCCCGACTCCGGCCCCGACTCCGGTCCCGACTCCGGTCCCGACTCCAGTCCCCGACTCCGGCCCCGACTCCGGTCCCGACTCCAGCCCCGACTCCAGTCCCGACTCCGGCCCCGACTCCGGCCCCGACTCCGGCCCCGACTCCGGCCCCGACTCCGGCCCCGACTCCAGTCCCGACTCCGGCCCCGACTCCGGCCCCGACTCCAGTCCCGACTCCGGCCCCGACTCCAGTCCCGACTCCGGCCCCGACTCCAGTCCCGACTCCAGTCCCGACTCCGGCCCCGACTCCGGCCCCGACTCCAGTCCCGACTCCGGCCCCGACTCCAGTCCCGACTCCGGCCCCGACTCCAGTCCCGACTCCGGCCCCGACTCCGGCCCCGACTCCAGCCCCGACTCCAGCCCCGACTCCGGCCCCGACTCCAGTCCCGACTCCGGTCCCGACTCCGGCCCCGACTCCGGTCCCGACTCCAGTCCCGACTCCGGCCCCGACTCCGGCCCCGACTCCAGTCCCGACTCCGGTCCCGACTCCGGCTCCGGCCCCGACTCCAGTCCCGACTCCGGCCCCGACTCCGGCCCCGACTCCGGTCCCGACTCCAGCCCCGACACCGGCCCCGACTCCGGCCCCGACTCCAGCCCCGACTCCAGTCCCGACTCCAGTCCCGACTCCGGCCCCGACTCCGGTCCCGACTCCAGCCCCGACTCCAGTCCCGACTCCAGTCCCGACTCCGGCCCCGACTCCAGTCCCGACTCCGACTCCAGTCCCGACTCCGGCCCCGACTCCGGCCCCGACTCCGGCCCCGACTCCAGTCCCGACTCCGGCCCCGACTCCGGCCCCGACTCCGGTCCCGACTCCGGCCCCGACTCCGGTCCCGACTCCAGTCCCGACTCCAGTCCCGACTCCGGTCCCGACTCCAGTCCCGACTCCAGCCCCGACTCCAGTCCCGATTCCAGCCCCGACTCCAGTCCCGACTCCAGCCCCGACTCCAGTCCCGACTCCAGCCCCGACTCCGGTCCCGACTCCGGTCCCGACTCCAGTCCCGACTCCGGTCCCGACTCCGGCCCCGACTCCAATCCCGACTCCGGCCCCGACTCCAGTCCCGACTCCGGCCCCGACTCCAGTCCCGACTCCGACTCCAGTCCCGACTCCGGCCCCGACTCCGGCCCCGACTCCGGCCCCGACTCCGGCCCCGACTCCGCCCCCGACTCCAGTCCCGACTCCAGTCCCGACTCCGACTCCGGCCCCGACTCCGGCCCCGACTCCGGCCCCGACTCCGGCCCCGACTCCGGCCCCGACTCCAATCCCGACTCCAGTCCCGACTCCGGCCCCGACTCCGGCCCCGACTCCAGTCCCGACTCCGGCCCCGACTCCAGTCCCGACTCCAGTCCCGACTCCAGTCCCGACTCCGACTCCAGTCCCGACTCCGGCCCCGACTCCGGCCCCGACTCCGGCCCCGACTCCGGCCCCGACTCCGGCCCCGACTCCGGCCCCGACTCCGGCCCCGACTCCGGCCCCGACTCCGGCCCCGACTCCAGTCCCGACTCCGACTCCGGCCCCGACTCCAGTCCCGACTCCGGCCCCGACTCCGGCCCCGACTCCAGTCCCGACTCCGGCCCCGACTCCGGCCCCGACTCCGGCCCCGACTCCGGCCCCGACTCCAGTCCCGACTCCAGTCCCGACTCCAATCCCGACTCCGACTCCGGCCCCGACTCCAGTCCCAACTCCGACTCCGGCCCCGACTCCGGCCCCGACTCCAGCCCCGACTCCGGCCCCGACTCCAATCCCGACTCCGACTCCGGCCCCGACTCCAGTCCCGACTCCAGTCCCGACTCCAATCCCGACTCCGACTCCGGCCCCGACTCCAGTCCCAACTCCGACTCCGGCCCCGACTCCGGCCCCGACTCCGGCCCCGACTCCAGCCCCGACTCCGGCCCCGACTCCAGCCCCGACTCCGGCCCCGACTCCAGTCCCAACTCCGACTCCGGTCCCGACTCCAGTCCCAACTCCGACTCCGGTCCCGACTCCAGTCCCAACTCCGACTCCGGCCCCGACTCCAGTCCCAACTCCGACTCCGGCCCCGACTCCAGTCCCGACTCCAGTCCCGACTCCAGTCCCGACTCCAGTCCCGACTCCGGCCCCGACTCCAGTCCCGACTCCAGTCCCGACTCCGGCCCCGACTCCAGTCCCGACTCCAGTCCCGACTCCGGCCCCGACTCCGGCCCCGACTCCAGTCCCGACTCCGACTCCGGCCCCGACTCCAGTCCCGACTCCGGCCCCGACTCCGGCCCCGACTCCAGTCCCGACTCCGGCCCCGACTCCGGCCCCGACTCCGGCCCCGACTCCAGTCCCGACTCCAATCCCGACTCCGACTCCGGCCCCGACTCCAGTCCCAACTCCGACTCCGGCCCCGACTCCAGTCCCGACTCCAGTCCCGACTCCGGCCCCGACTCCAGTCCCGACTCCAGTCCCGACTCCGGTCCCGACTCCAGTCCCGACTCCGGCCCCGACTCCAGTCCCGACTCCGGCCCCGACTCCAGTCCCGACTCCGGCCCCGACTCCAGTCCCGACTCCAGTCCCGACTCCGGTCCCGACTCCAGTCCCGACTCCGGCCCCGACTCCAGTCCCGACTCCAGTCCCGACTCCGGTCCCGACTCCAGTCCCGACTCCGGCCCCGACTCCAGTCCCGACTCCGGTCCCGACTCCAGTCCCGACTCCGGCCCCGACTCCAGTCCCGACTCCAGTCCCGACTCCGGTCCCGACTCCAGTCCCGACTCCGGCCCCGACTCCAGTCCCGACTCCAGCCCCGACTCCGGTCCCGACTCCGGCCCCGACTCCAGTCCCGACTCCAGTCCCGACTCCGGCCCCGACTCCAGTCCCGACTCCAGTCCCGACTCCGGTCCCGACTCCAGTCCCGACTCCGGCCCCGACTCCAGTCCCGACTCCAGCCCCGACTCCAGTCCCGACTCCGGCCCCGACTCCAGCCCCGACTCCAGCCCCGACTCCAGTCCCGACTCCAGTCCCGACTCCGGCCCCGACTCCAGTCCCGACTCCAGTCCCGACTCCGGCCCCGACTCCAGTCCCGACTCCGGCCCCGACTCCGGCCCCGACTCCGGCCCCGACTCCAGTCCCGACTCCGGCCCCGACTCCGGCCCCGACTCCGGCCCCGACTCCAGTCCCGACTCCGGCCCCGACTCCAGTCCCGACTCCGGCCCCGACTCCGGCCCCGACTCCAGTCCCGACTCCGGTCCCGACTCCGGTCCCGACTCCGGTCCCGACTCCGGCCCCGACTCCAGTCCCGACTCCGGTCCCGACTCCGGCCCCGACTCCGGCCCCGACTCCGGCCCCGACTCCGGTCCCGACTCCAGCCCCGACTCCAGCCCCGACTCCGGCCCCGACTCCGGCCCCGACTCCGGCCCCGACTCCGGTCCCGACTCCAGCCCCGACTCCAGCCCCGACTCCGGCCCCGACTCCGGCCCCGACTCCGGCCCCGACTCCGGCCCCGACTCCGGTCCCGACTCCGGCCCCGACTCCAGTCCCGACTCCAGTCCCAACTCCGACTCCGGCCCCGACTCCGGCCCCGACTCCAGTCCCGACTCCAGTCCCGACTCCGGCCCCGACTCCAGTCCCGACTCCAGTCCCGACTCCGACTCCGGCCCCGACTCCAGTCCCGACTCCGACTCCGGCCCCGACTCCAGTCCCGACTCCGGCCCCGACTCCAGTCCCGACTCCGACTCCGGCCCCGACTCCAGTCCCGACTCCAGCCCCGACTCCGGCCCCGACTCCGGCCCCGACTCCAGTCCCGACTCCGACTCCGGCCCCGACTCCAGTCCCGACTCCGTCCCCGACTCCAGTCCCGACTCCGACTCCGGCCCCGACTCCAGCCCCGACTCCGGCCCCGACTCCAGCCCCGACTCCAGCCCCGACTCCAGTCCCGACTCCGGCCCCGACTCCGGTCCCGACTCCGGCCCCGACTCCGGCCCCGACTCCGACTCCGGCCCCGACTCCGGCCCCGACTCCGGCCCCGACTCCAGTCCCAACTCCGACTCCGGCCCCGACTCCGGCCCCGACTCCGGCCCCGACTCCGGCCCCGACTCCAGTCCCGACTCCGGCCCCGACTCCAGTCCCGACTCCAGTCCCGACTCCGGCCCCGACTCCGGCCCCGACTCCAGTCCCGACTCCAGTCCCAACTCCGACTCCGGCCCCGACTCCGGCCCCGACTCCGGCCCCGACTCCGGCCCCGACTCCGGCCCCGACTCCAGTCCCGACTCCAGCCCCGACTCCAGTCCCGACTCCGACTCTGGCCCCGACTCCAGTCCCGACTCCGGTCCCGACTCCGGCCCCGACTCCAGTCCCGACTCCGGCCCCGACTCCGGCCCCGACTCCGGCCCCGACTCCGGTCCCGACTCCGGCCCCGACTCCAGTCCCGACTCCGGCCCCGACTCCGGCCCCGACTCCGGTCCCGACTCCGGCCCCGACTCCGGCCCCGACTCCAGTCCCGACTCCGGCCCCGACTCCGGCCCCGACTCCAGTCCCGACTCCGGCCCCGACTCCAGCCCCGACTCCGGTCCCGACTCCGGCCCCGACTCCAGTCCCGACTCCAGTCCCGACTCCAGTCCCGACTCCGGCCCCGACCCCGACTCCAGTCCCGACTCCGGCCCCGACTCCGGCCCCGACTCCAGTCCCGACTCCGGCCCCGACTCCGGCCCCGACTCCGGCCCCGACTCCGGCCCCGACTCCGGCCCCGACTCCAGTCCCGACTCCAGCCCCGACCCCGACTCCGGTCCCGACTCCGGCCCCGACTCCAGTCCCGACTCCAGCCCCGACTCCGGCCCCGACTCCAGTCCCGACTCCAGTCCCGACTCCGGCTCCGGCCCCGACTCCGGCCCCGACTCCGGCCCCGACTCCGGTCCCGACTCCGGCCCCGACTCCGGCCCCGACTCCGGCCCCGACTCCAGCCCCGACTCCAGTCCCGACTCCGGTCCCGACTCCAGTCCCGACTCCAGTCCCGACTCCAGCCCCGACTCCAGTCCCGACTCCGGCCCCGACTCCAGTCCCGACTCCAGTCCCGACTCCGGTCCCGACTCCAGTCCCGACTCCAGCCCCGACTCCAGCCCCGACTCCGGCCCCGACTCCGGCCCCGACTCCGGCCCCGACTCCGGCCCCGACTCCAGTCCCGACTCCGGCCCCGACTCCAGTCCCGACTCCAGCCCCGACTCCGGCCCCGACTCCAGTCCCGACTCCGGTCCCGACTCCGGCCCCGACTCCAGTCCCGACTCCGGCCCCGACTCCGGTCCCGACTCCGGTCCCGACTCCAGTCCCGACTCCAGCCCCGACTCCGGCCCCGACTCCGGCCACGACTCCGGCCCCGACTCCAGTCCCGACTCCAGTCCCGACTCCAGTCCCAACTCCGACTCCGGCCCCGACTCCGGCCCCGACTCCAGTCCCGACTCCGGCCCCGACTCCAGTCCCGACTCCAGCCCCGACTCCGACTCCGGCCCCGACTCCGGCCCCGACTCCGGCCCCGACTCCGGCCCCGACTCCAGTCCCGACTCCAGTCCCAACTCCGACTCCGGCCCCGACTCCGGCCCCGACTCCAGTCCCGACTCCAGTCCCGACTCCGGCCCCGACTCCAGTCCCGACTCCAGTCCCGACTCCGACTCCGGCCCCGACTCCAGTCCCGACTCCGACTCCGGCCCCGACTCCAGTCCCGACTCCGGCCCCGACTCCAGTCCCGACTCCAGCCCCGACTCCAGTCCCGACTCCGACTCCGGCCCCGACTCCGGCCCCGACTCCGGCCCCGACTCCAGTCCCGACTCCGACTCCGGCCCCGACTCCGGCCCCGACTCCAGCCCCGACTCCGACTCCGGCCCCGACTCCGGCCCCGACTCCGGCCCCGACTCCAGTCCCGACTCCAGCCCCGACTCCAGTCCCGACTCCGACTCCGGCCCCGACTCCGGCCCCGACTCCGGCCCCGACTCCAGTCCCGACTCCGACTCCGGCCCCGACTCCAGCCCCGACTCCGGCCCCGACTCCAGCCCCGACTCCGACTCCGGCCCCGACTTCGGCCCCGACTCCAGTCCCGACTCCAGTCCCGACTCCGGCCCCGACTCCAGTCCCGACTCCAGTCCCGACTCCGACTCCGGCCCCGACTCCAGTCCCGACTCCGACTCCGGCCCCGACTCCAGTCCCGACTCCGGCCCCGACTCCAGTCCCGACTCCGACTCCGGCCCCGACTCCAGTCCCGACTCCAGCCCCGACTTCGGCCCCGACTCCGGCCCCGACTCCAGTCCCGACTCCGACTCCGGCCCCGACTCCAGTCCCGACTCCAGTCCCGACTCCGGCCCCGACTCCAGTCCCGACTCCGACTCCGGCCCCGACTCCAGCCCCGACTCCGGCCCCGACTCCAGCCCCGACTCCAGCCCCGACTCCAGTCCCGACTCCAGTCCCGACTCCGGCCCCGACTCCGGTCCCGACTCCGGCCCCGACTCCGGCCCCGACTCCGACTCCGGCCCCGACTCCGGCCCCGACTCCGGCCCCGACTCCAGTCCCGACTCCGGCCCCGACTCCAGTCCCAACTCCGACTCCGGCCCCGACTCCGGCCCCGACTCCGGCCCCGACTCCGGCCCCGACTCCGGCCCCGACTCCAGTCCCGACTCCGGCCCCGACTCCAGTCCCGACTCCAGTCCCGACTCCGGCCCCGACTCCGGCCCCGACTCCAGTCCCGACTCCAGTCCCAACTCCGACTCCGGCCCCGACTCCGGCCCCGACTCCGGCCCCGACTCCGGCCCCGACTCCGGCCCCGACTCCAGTCCCGACTCCGGCCCCGACTCCAGTCCCGACTCCAGTCCCGACTCCGGCCCCGACTCCAGTCCCGACTCCGACTCCGGCCCCGACTCCGGCCCCGACTCCGGCCCCGACTCCGGCCCCGACTCCGGCCCCGACTCCAGCCCCGACTCCGACTCCGGTCCCGACTCCGGCCCCGACTCCAGTCCCGACTCCGGCCCCGACTCCAGTCCCGACTCCAGTCCCGACTCCAGTCCCGACTCCAGTCCCGACTCCAGCCCCGACTCCGGTCCCGACTCCAGTCCCGACTCCGGCCCCGACTCCGGCCCCGACTCCAGTCCCGACTCCAGTCCCGACTCCAGTCCCGACTCCAGTCCCGACTCCGGCCCCGACTCCGGCCCCGACTCCGGCCCCGACTCCGGTCCCGACTCCGGCCCCGACTCCGGCCCCGACTCCGGCCCCGACTCCGGCCCCGACTCCAGCCCCGACTCCGGTCCCGACTCCAGTCCCGACTCCAGCCCCGACTCCAGTCCCGACTCCGGCCCCGACTCCGGCCCCGACTCCAGTCCCGACTCCAGCCCCGACTCCGGCCCCGACTCCGGCCCCGACTCCAGTCCCGACTCCGGCCCCGACTCCAGTCCCGACTCCGGCCCCGACTCCAGTCCCGACTCCGGCCCCGACTCCAGCCCCGACTCCAGTCCCGACTCCAGTCCCGACTCCAGCCCCGACTCCAGCCCCGACTCCGGCCCCGACTCCGGCCCCGACTCCGGCCCCGACTCCGGCCCCGACTCCGACTCCGGCCCCGACTCCGGTCCCGACTCCAGTCCCGACTCCAGTCCCAACTCCAGTCCCAACTCCGACTCCGGCCCCGACTCCGGCCCCGACTCCAGTCCCGACTCCGGCCCCGACTCCAGTCCCGACTCCAGCCCCGACTCCGACTCCGGCCCCGACTCCGGCCCCGACTCCGGCCCCGACTCCGGCCCCGACTCCAGTCCCGACTCCAGTCCCAACTCCGACTCCGGCCCCGACTCCGGCCCCGACTCCGGCCCCGACTCCAGTCCCGACTCCAGTCCCGACTCCGGCCCCGACTCCAGTCCCGACTCCAGTCCCGACTCCGACTCCGGCCCCGACTCCAGTCCCGACTCCGACTCCGGCCCCGACTCCAGTCCCGACTCCGGCCCCGACTCCAGTCCCGACTCCAGCCCCGACTCCAGTCCCGACTCCGACTCCGGCCCCGACTCCGGCCCCGACTCCGGCCCCGACTCCAGTCCCGACTCCGACTCCGGCCCCGACTCCGGCCCCGACTCCGGCCCCGACTCCGGCCCCGACTCCAGTCCCGACTCCGGCCCCGACTCCAGTCCCGACTCCGACTCCGGCCCCGACTCCGGCCCCGACTCCGGCCCCGACTCCGGCCCCGACTCCAGCCCCGACTCCAGTCCCGACTCCAGTCCCGACTCCGGCCCCGACTCCGGCCCCGACTCCGACTCCGGCCCCGACTCCGGCCCCGACTCCGGCCCCGACTCCAGTCCCGACTCCGGCCCCGACTCCAGTCCCAACCCCGACTCCAGTCCCGACTCCAGTCCCGACTCCGGCCCCGACTCCAGTCCCGACTCCAGTCCCGACTCCGGCCCCGACTCCAGTCCCGACTCCAGCCCCGACTCCGGCCCCGACTCCGGCCCCGACTCCAGTCCCGACTCCGGCCCCGACTCCGGCCCCGACTCCAGTCCCGACTCCGGCCCCGACTCCAGTCCCGACTCCGACTCCGGCCCCGACTCCAGCCCCGACTCCAGTCCCGACTCCGGCCCCGACTCCAGTCCCGACTCCGGCCCCGACTCCGGCCCCGACTCCAGTCCCGACTCCAGTCCCGACTCCGGCCCCGACTCCGGCCCCGACTCCGGCCCCGACTCCGGCCCCGACTCCAGTCCCGACTCCAGCCCCGACTCCAGTCCCGACTCCAGCCCCGACTCCAGTCCCGACTCCGGCCCCGACTCCGGTCCCGACTCCGGCCCCGACTCCGGCCCCGACTCCAGTCCTGACTCCAGCCCCGACTCCAGCCCCGACTCCAGTCCCGACTCCAGTCCCGACTCCGGCCCCGACTCCGGCCCCGACTCCAGTCCCGACTCCAGCCCCGACTCCAGTCCCGACTCCAGCCCCGACTCCAGTCCCGACTCCAGCCCCGACTCCAGTCCCGACTCCGGCCCCGACTCCGGCCCCGACTCCAGTCCCGACTCCGGCCCCGACTCCGGCCCCGACTCCGGTCCCGACTCCAGCCCCGACTCCAGTCCCGACTCCAGTCCCGACTCCGGTCCCGACTCCGGCCCCGACTCCAGCCCCGACTCCAGTCCCGACTCCAGTCCCGACTCCGGCCCCGACTCCGGCCCCGACTCCAGCCCCGACTCCAGTCCCGACTCCAGCCCCGACTCCGGCCCCGACTCCGGCCCCGACTCCAGTCCCGACTCCGGCCCCGACTCCAGTCCCGACTCCGGCCCCGACTCCGGCCCCGACTCCGGCCCCGACTCCGGCCCCGACTCCGGCCCCGACTCCGGCCCCGACTCCGGCCCCGACTCCGGCCCCGACTCCGGCCCCGACTCCGGCCCCGACCCCGACTCCGGCCCCGACTCCGGCCCCGAATCCGGCCCCGACTCCAGTCCCGACTCCAGCCCCGACTCCAGTCCCGACTCCGGCCCCGACTCCAGTCCCGACTCCAGTCCCGACTCCGGCCCCGACTCCGACTCCAGTCCCGACTCCAGTCCCGACTCCGGCTCCGACTCCGGCTCCGACTCCGACTCCAGTCCCGACTCCAGTCCCGACTCCGGCCCCGACTCCAGTCCCGACTCCAGCCCCGACTCCAGTCCCGACTCCGGCCCCGACTCCAGTCCCGACTCCAGTCCCGACTCCGGCCCCGACTCCGACTCCAGTCCCGACTCCAGTCCCGACTCCGGCTCCGACTCCGGCTCCGACTCCGACTCCAGTCCCGACTCCAGTCCCGACTCCGACCCCGACTCCGGTCCCGACTCCGGCTCCGACTCCGGCTCCGACTCCGACTCCAGTCCCGACTCCGGCCCCGACTCCGGTCCCGACTCCGGCCCCGACTCCAGTCCCGACTCCGGTCCCGACTCCGGTCCCGACTCCGGCCCCGACTCCGGTCCCGACTCCGGTCACGACTCCGGCCCCGACTCCAGTCCCGACTCCAGTCCCGACTCCAGTCCCGACTCCAGTCCCGACTCCAGTCCCGACTCCAGTCCCGACTCCGGTCCCGACTCCGGTCCCGACTCCGGTCCCGACTCCGGTCCCGACTCCGGTCCCGACTCCGGCCCCGACTCCGGCCCCGACTCCGGCCCCGACTCCGGCCCCGACTCCGGCCCCGACTCCGGCCCCGACTCCGGCCTTAGCGATGAGCTCCAGCTCAACATCTGCACTCCCCCCCCGCTCTCCCCCCCCCCCCCCCGCTCTCCCCCCCCCCCTCGCTCTCTCCCCCCCCTCGCTCTCTCCCCCCCCTCGCTCTCCCCCCCCCTCGCTCTCTCCCCCCCCCCCCGCTCTCTCACCCCCCTCGCTCTCTCCCCCCCCCTCGCTCTCTCCCCCCCCCTCGCTCTCTCCTCCCCCCTCGCCCCCCCCTCGCTCTCTCCCCCCCCCTCGCTCTCTCCCCCCCCTCGCTCTCTCCCCCCCCTCGCTCTCTCCCCCCCCTCGCTCTCTCCCCCCCCTCGCTCTCTCCCCCCCTCGCTCTCTCCCCCCCCCTCGCTCTCTCCCCCCCCTCGCTCTCTCCCCCCCCTCGCTCTCTCCCCCCCCCTCGCTCTCTCCCCCCCCTCGCTCTCTCCCCCCCCTCGCTCTCTCCCCCCCCTCGCTCTCTCCCCCCCTCGCTCTCTCCCCCCCCTCGCTCTCTCCCCCCCCTCGCTCTCTCCCCCCCCTCGCTCTCTCCCCCCCTCGCTCTCTCCCCCCCCTCGCTCTCTCCCCCCCTCGCTCTCTCCCCCCCTCGCTCTCTCCCCCCCTCGCTCTCTCCCCCCCTCGCTCTCTCCCCCCCTCGCTCTCTCCCCCCCTCGCTCTCTCCCCCCCTCGCTCTCTCCCCCCCTCGCTCTCTCCCCCCCCTCGCTCTCTCCCCCCCTCGCTCTCTCCCCCCCTCGCTCTCTCCCCCCCTCGCTCTCTCCCCCCCTCGCTCTCTCCCCCCCTCGCTCTCTCCCCCCCCTCGCTCTCTCCCCCCCCTCGCTCTCTCTCCCCCCCCTCGCTCTCTCCCCCCCCTCGCTCTCTCCCCCCCCTCGCTCTCTCCCCCCCCTCGCTCTCTCCCCCCCCTCGCTCTCTCCCCCCCCTCGCTCTCTCCCCCCCCTCGCTCTCTCCCCCCCCTCGCTCTCTCCCCCCCCTCGCTCTCTCCCCCCCCTCGCTCTCTCCCCCCCCTCGCTCTCTCCCCCCCCTCGCTCTCTCCCCCCCCTCGCTCTCTCCCCCCCCTCGCTCTCTCCCCCCCCTCGCTCTCTCCCCCCCCTCGCTCTCTCCCCCCCCTCGCTCTCTCCCCCCCCTCGCTCTCTACCCCCCTCGCTCTCTCCCCCCCCTCGCTCTCTCCCCCCCCCTCGCTCTCTCCCCCCCCCTCGCTCTCTCCCCCCCCCTCGCTCTCTCCCCCCCCTCGCTCTCTCCCCCCCCTCGCTCTCTCCCCCCCCTCGCTCTCTCCCCCCCCTCGCTCTCTCCCCCCCCTCGCTCTCTCCCCCCCCTCGCTCTCTCCCCCCCCTCGCTCTCTCCCCCCCCTCGCTCTCT
>NW_027593403.1:0-33084 GCF_964213995.1 Mustelus asterias
GGGGTTGGGGCCAGGTGTGTGTTGGGGTCAGGAGTCCAGGAGGTGTGGCAGGGTCTGGGGGTCAGGGGTGTGTCAGGGTTAGAGGGTGTGTCAGGGTCGGGGGTCAGGGGGTGTGTCAGGATCGGGGGTCAGGGGGTGTGTCAGGGTCAGGGTTGTGGTGTAATGGGGTTGGGGCCAGGGTGTGTTGGGGTCAGGAGTCAGGAGGTGTGGCAGGGTCTGGGGTCAGGGGTGTGTCAGGGTTAGAGGGTGTGTCAGGGTCGGGGGTCAGGGGGTGTGTCAGGATCGGGGGTCAGGGGGTGTGTCAGGGTCAGGGTTGTGGTGTAATGGGGTTGGGGCCAGGGGGTGTGTTGGGGTCACGGTGGGGATTGTGTCAGGTCAAGGGGTGTGTCAGCATTGGGGGTCAGGGGGTTTGTCAGGGTCAGGGGTCAGGAAGTATTTTGGGTCAGGGGGTGTGTCAGCATTGGGGGTCAGGGGGTGTGCCAGGGTCAGGGGGTGTGTCACGGTCAGGAGTCAGGGGAGTGTTGGGGTCGGCGGTCAGGTGGTATGTTGGGGTCAGGGTCAGGTAGTGTGTCGAGGTTAGGGGGTATTTTGGGTTGGGGGTATGTCAGGGTCAGGGGGTGTGTCAGAGGTCAGGGGGTGTGTCAGGGTCAGGGGTTGTGTCAGGGTTGGGGGTCAGGGGGTGTCGGGCTCGGGGTCAGGTGGTATGTCGGGGTCAGGGGTCAGGGTCGGTGACTGGGATAGTGAGCTCGGGAGTGTGTGGTTTTATGTTCTCCACCTGGTCAATCAGATGTTGTGATAGTTGATCCTTTACCTGTCAAACTTCACGATGAAGACACCAATGAGAGTGAGGCTGATGAGACAGGGCAGGATGGCGATCCCAGTCCGCAGAGAAGTCATCATTATACCCAGGGCTGGGGAGCAGGAAGGAGCTGATTAATATCCACACACTCTCGGCTCAAACTCCCTGTTTTATTACCAGTTCACTCCCAATATTTACACTCGACCTCTGCCCTGTTTGGCAATTCTCACCTCAGTAAATTGCGTTAGTCTAACTTCAGCTATCGGAACAATGTTAGAACTGATAATGAAGGAGAGAATAGCAGTCACAATCCGATCCAGCAGAATGGTGAAGCAGAAATCAGATCAACCAAATTTACCAGAGTTTTACAAGAAGTATCAGCCAGAGTTAGATAAAGGGGAACCACTCAATCTCTGTCCCAGTGTCTCCTCTCACTCTCTCCTCTCGGTGCTGTCTGTCTGTCCCAGTGTCCTCCTCCCACACTCTCCTCTCGGTGCTGTCTGTCTGTCCCAGTGTCCTCCTCCCACACTCTCCTCTCGGTGCTGTCTGTCTGTCCCAGTGTCCTCCTCTCACTCTCTCCTCTCGGTGCTGTCTGTCCCAGTGTCCTCCTCTCACACTCTCCTCTCGGTGCTGTCTGTCTGTCCCAGTGTCCTCCTCCCACACTCTCCTGTTGAATGGGTGGGATTTGGAGAAATTGTATTCATAGAGTTATAGATGTTTACAGCATGGAAACAGGCCCTTCGGCCCAACTTGTCCATGCCGCCCTCTTTTTTAACCACTATGCTAATCACAATTGCCCGCTTTGGCCCATATCCCTCTCTACCCATCGTCCCCGTGTAACTGTCTAAACACTTTTTAAAAGACAAACGTTTGGACAAAATGTGAAAATATATTGACTATCTAGCTGATCTGTGCCCCTCATTATTTTATAGACCTCTATAAGATCACCCCTCATCCTCCTACGCTCCAGAGAAAAAGTTCCAGTCTACCCAGCCTCTCCTTATAACTCAGTCCATCAAGTCCTGGTAGCATCCTAGTAAATCTTTTTTGCACTCTTTCTAGTTTAATAATAGTGTGACCCGAACTGTACGCAGTATTCCCAAGTGCGGCCTTTCCAATGTCTTGGACAACTTCAACAACATGTCCCAACTTCTGTATTCAAAGTTCTGACCAATGAGGTTTTAAGAAAATGGAACCTGAGATAAGGAGGAGTGAATACATATTTAAGAAAATAGATATTTAACTGAGCAGTGAGTGGCTCTGTGGAAATCCCTGAAGACCATCTCCAGTGTCAGGGCTGGTGGAAGGTCTGAATGTTTCTAATCAGAGGCAGCGCCCCGTGTCTGAGGAAACACTTTCCTTTCTGATCCCCCGTTTTGGTTCCACATCAATTGTCTGACAAGTTGTTGAGTTTATCTTAAACAAGTGTGTGTGACTGGGCTGATATTTCGTGGATTCTGATAGTTAAAATCTACATGGGTGTCTGTCACTAAAAAGCTTAAATGTTTCCTTTGAACTCTGCAGGTTTCTTGGTGAGGGTTTTCTTGGGACTCTTTTAACGATATAATTCTAATCTTTGTGCTTAAGTTCTGTTTATTTTTAATGCGTATTTAAAACTCCTTAACATTCGAAAGGTGCTACTGGAGTCTGTGCTTTGGGGGTCAGTGGCTCTTCCTCCTTATTTTCAGAAATAAATCAGGGCATGATCAGTGAGACAGACATTCCTCGAGGGTGTGACTTCCTCAGCAATAATCTCAGAACAGTCACATTGCAGGAAATTTAGGATAATCCACCCACATCTGGGAGTGCGGACATTCCAGACACCCTATTCACCAGGAATGCCCCCTATCTGTGACAATTGGTGTGGATATTCAGTCTGACATGGAAAGTAACTTACCACGGGGGGTCCTGATGCTGGCCAGCGGACTCCATTCACTCCACAAGCCGTGATCCACTTTGCAATGAACTTGGACAATGTACAGGGAGTCCGGCTGGAAACTAAAGATCGTGAACTGAAGCTCAAGGCCGACATAAAAATACTGCGGAGAGAGAGGAGAGGGTGTGAGAGAGAGAGACAGAGAGAGAGAGAGAGGGTGTTAGAGAGAGAGAGAGAAAGAGACAGAGAGAGAGTGAGGGTGTTAGAGAGAGAGAGTCAGAGCCAGAGAGAGAGACACAGAAAGAGAGACAGAGAGAGAAAGAGAGGGTTTTAGAGAGAGTCGCAGAGAGAGAGAGAGGGTGTGAAAGGAGAGGGTGTTAGAGAGAGGGAAAGGAGAGGGTGAGAGAGAGAGAGGGAGATGATGATGACAGGCGATGATTTGGCTCTGTTTGATTTGTCTGATTCTCGGCGAGTCCTTTGAGCTGCAGCTGAAGAATCTGTGCTGCGACAGGGAGCTGCGGGAATCTGCTCTGAGCGCTCAGACTCAGCATCAACAGACCCAGCAGCGGGTGACCGAGGGGATCATCCAGCCCAACACTCTGCCCCTCTACAGGGTTACATTCACAGCCAGGTCCCTGGAGAGGGAGCATGCGGAGTGGGGCAGGGGTGGGGCATGGGGGTGGGGTGGGGTCGGGTGAGGTGGGGCATGGGGATGGGGTGGGGCATGGGGGTGGGGTGGGGCATGGGGGTGGGGTGGGGTAGGGGTGGGGCAGAGCGTGGGGCAGGGTGGGACATGGGGCAGTGTGTGGGAGTGGGGCATGGTGTGAGGGTGAGGTATGGTCTGGGGGCGGGACAGGTTGTTGGGGGCGGGGCAGGTTGTTGGGGGCGGGGCAGGTTGTGGGGGCGGGGCAGGGTGTGGTGGCAGGGCAGGGTGTGGGGGCGGGGCACGGTGTGGGTGTGAGGTATGGTCTGGGGGCGGGACAGGTTGTTGGGGGCAGGGCAGGTTGTTGGGGGCGGGGCAGGTTGTGGGGGCGGGGCAGGGTGTGGGTGTGAGGTATGGTCTGGGGGCGGGACAGGGTGTCGGGGTGGGGCAGGGTGTGGGGGTGGGGCAGGGTGTGGGGGTGGGGCAGGGAGTGGGGGCGGGGCAGGGAGTGGGGGCGGGGCAGGGTGTGGGGGTGGGGCAGGGTGTGGGGGCGGGGCAGGGAGTGGGGGCAGGGCAGAGTGAGGGGTGGGGCAGGGTGTGGGGGCGGGGCAGGGTGTGGGGGCGGGGCAGGCTGTGGGGGTGGGGCAGGGTGTGGGGGCGGGGCAGGGTGAGGGGTGGGGCAGGGTGTGGGGGCGGGGCAGGGAGTGGGGGCAGGGCAGAGTGAGGGGTGGGGCAGGGTGTGGGGGCAGGGCAGGGTGTGGGGGCAGGGCAGAGTGAGGGGTGGGGCAGGGTGTGGGGGCGGGGCAGGGTGTGGGGGCGGGGCAGGCTGTGGGGGTGGGGCAGGGTGTGGGGGCGGGGCAGGGTGAGGGATGGGGCAGGCTGAGGGGCGGGGCAGACAGAGGAGGGCGTGGCAGGTTGTGGGGGGTGGGCCCGGGTGAGGGGCGGGGCCGGGTGAGGGGCAGGGCAGGGTGAGGGGCGGGGCCAGGTGTGGGGGTGGGGGAGGAGGTAGGGGCGGGGCAGGGTGTGGCGGCAGGGCAGGGAGTGGAGGCGGGGCAGGGTGTGGGGTCGGTGAGGTTGTGGGGGTGGGGCAGTGTGTGGGGGTGTGGCAGGGTGTGAAGGCGGGGCAGGGTGTGGGGGCAGAGCAGGGTGTGGGGGCGGGGCAGGTTGTGGGGGCGGGGCAGGGTGAGGGGGCGGGGCAGGGTGTGGGGGCAGGGCAAGGTGTGGGGGCAGGGCAGGTTGTGGGGGCGGGGCAGGGTGTGGGGGCATGGCAGGGTGTGGGGCAGGGCAGGGTGAGGGACGGGGCAGGGTGTGGGGGCATGGGAGGGTGTGCGGGCGGGGCAGGGTGTGGGGCGGGGCAGGGTGTGGGGGCGGGGCATGGTGTGGGGGCGGGGCAGGGTTGGGGGCATGGCAGGGTGTGCGGGCGGGGTAGGGTGTGGGGCGGGGCAGGGTGTGGGGGCGGGGCAGGGTGTGGGGGCTGGGCAGGGTGTGGGGGCGGGGCAGGGTGTGGGGGCGGGGCAGGTTGTGGGGCGGGTCAGGGTGTGGGGGCATGGCAGCGTGTGGGGGCGGGGCAGGCTGTGGGGGCGGGGCAGGGTGAGATACGGGGCAGGGTGTGGGGGCGGGGCAGGTTGTGGGGGCGGGGCAGGGTGTGGGGGCGGGGCAGTGTGTGGGGGTGGGGCAGGCTGTGGGGGCGGGGCAGGGTGAGATACGGGGCAGGGTGTGGGGGCGGGGCAGGGTGTGGGGGCGGGGCAGGGTGTGGGGGTGGGGCAGGGTGTGGGGGCGGGGCAGGGTGTGGGGGCGGGGCAGGGTGTGGGGGTGGGGCAGGGTGTGGGGACGGGGCAGGGTGTGGGGGCGGGGCAGGGTGTGGGGGCGGGGCAGGGTGTGGGGGCGGTGCAGGGTGTGGGGGCGGGGCTGTGAAACCGGATTTGAGTTGCTGGTTCCCGGGCAATGTGGGCTGAGGGACCCGGGCAGCCCCAACTCCCTCCTCGTGTGGTCACTCTCTCGGGAATCTCTCCTGGTGCTTCTCTCTGAACTGTAACCTCTGTGAGAAAGTCAGCTGAACTCTCCCCAGCATCGCTGTCCTGTTCGTTAACCAGATCCATCCCAACCCCAGTCACATTGTCCTCATCAATGCAGAGTTTATCCTTCAGAAGGTTCTGGATGTGGCCACTCAGTCAGTCTGCTCACACTGCAGCCTTGGGAGAGCGGGATCTGTGTCCCAGTCCGGCGGGAAGCAGATACAGAGAGAGAGCGAGATCCAAGGGACATTCTCCACAAGAGAACCCAGGGTGACTCTGTCTAACATCAGGGGATCAGCGACAGGTTTTCCGGGACTTCCTGTCTGTTTTATCACTTACTCAACTCTGCTTTATCTGGTTTATTATTTTGTAAATAGAGTGAATGCGAGCAGGCTTTTTCCGCTGAGGCTAGGGGAGAAAAAAACCAGAGGGCATGGGTTAAGGGTGAAAGGAGAAAAGTTTAAAGGGAATATTAGCGGGGGGGGGGGCTTCTTCACGCAGAGAGTGGTGGGAGTGTGGAATGAGCTGCCGGATAAAGTGGTAAATGCGGGGTCACTTTTAACATTTAAGAGAAACTTGGACGGGTTCATGGATGAGAGGGGTGTGGAGGGATATGGTCCAAGTGCAGGTCAGTGGGACTAGGCATAAATAAAGTCTAACAGAGCGTCCTTCCCAATCACTCACTGCACCTAAACCAGGAACTCCACCTTCCCCATTTACTTTAATCCGTGCCGCTTTCTAATAACCCACCGGCTTCACATTGCTCATTTTGTCAAATATGTGCGGGTTTGGTGGATTGGCCAAGGTAAATTACCCCTTAGTGTCAGGGGATTAGCAGGGTACAAAAGGATCGTGAATGTAGCCCAATCCATCACGCAAACCAGCCTCCCATCCATTGACTCTGTCTACACTTCCCGCTGCCTCGGCAAAGCAACCAGCATAATTAAGGACCCCACGCACCCCGAACATTCTCTCTTCCACCTTCTTCCGTCAGGAAAAAGATACAAAAGTCTGAGGTCACGTACCAACTGACTCAAGAACAGCTTCTTCCCTGCTGCTGTCAGACTTTTGAATGGACTTACCTTGCATTAAGTTGATCTTTCTCTACACCCTAGCTATGACTGTAACACTACATTCTGCACTCTCTCCTTTCCTTCTCTATGAATGGTATGCTTTGTCTGTACAGCGCGCAAGAAACAATATTTTTCACTCTATGCTAATGCATGTGACAATAATGAATCAAATCAAATCAAATATGTGGGGTTACGGGGATAGGGCCTGGGTGGGATTGTGGTTGGTACAGACTCGATGGGCTGAATGGCCTCCTTCTGCACTATCAGGATTCTATGATTTCCTGACAGGGAGAATTTTAAACAGCCAGTGAGACAGAGAGAATGATATCAGAGAATGATTAAACATTGTAAAGAGTTCAGAGACAGCAGACAGATTTCAGTGAGGTTTGGAGGTTTATCAGTGGAATCATTCTCGTTAACGGGTTGTGTTACTCACACACCCGTGACAATGGACAGACAGAGAACAGCCTTTACCTCCCATTCGCTCAGCTGATTGGCTGTCAGGCGCAAATCGTACTTCAGGTTCATCCAACCAGACAGCACGTCAGCGAGAACCGGGGGTGACCAACGAACCAAGAGGAAGAATTTCCCATCGCTTTGCTTCATCTCCACACTCACATTGCTTGGAGGATCGGGTTGAACTGTAAAGGAGGTGCAGAGACTCAGGAGCGACTTCACCACCGCATCGCACCCGGTTTCCAGTGAGGTGATTCGGAAACCCGGGAGTGAGGGGACGAGTGGGAATGGCGGCGGTTTTCACACCCATTCCCATCCCATGAATGGTCACTCCATGAACATGCATTTCATTGTAATTAACACAAAACTCTCCTCAACGTCCCACCGAGCTTCAGAGTTAAAAATAAAGGGACAGTATGGACAAGTTGGGCTGAAGGGCCTGTTACCATGCTGTGAACCTCTATGACTCTATGACCTCACTTACTCAAATGACTTCATTCGTGGCAGCTGCAACCAGCAGGGAGGTAGGCCACGATATCCACAGGGCTCCGTGTTGTGTGGGGGGAGGGGGTAACAGAAGCGTTGTTGCATTCTGGGTCGGGTGGGGTCGGGGGGGGGGCGGCCTGCGTTTGTGCAGTGGGAGGGGGAGAAAAAGGTGACGACTGTGTCTGAACGCGGGTCCTCGGGCTGCAAGCAGCACCGCAACAGTGAGGTGGCGTTCATGTGGATGCTGCGGGGGAGGGGGCAGCAGCACTGGGGCAGCACTGGCTGGGGGGGGCAATGGGAGGGTGTAGGGGGATGAGGGTGGGGGATGGGGGCGGTGGGACCGATGGGGGTGGGAGGGGTCGGGAGATAGTGGTGGGGGGATATGGGGGATGGGGGTGGGAGGGGTGAGGGATGGGGGTGGGGGATGGCGGCGGTGGGGGCGACAGGGGGTGGGAGTGGTGGGGGACGGGGTGGGGGATTGGGGCGGTGGGAGGGTGGGGTGATGAAAATAGGACACTCCAAAAGATGGGGCGGGGGTGTTGCAGACTGCCGCCAGGGTCATGGGGGAGGGGGGGGTGAGGGACACTCTGCCATCAGGGGAGGGAAGATGAGGTGGAGGGTATGCGAGGGTGGAGCCAGGGTGGGTGGAGTCCGTGCGGAGGTTGAAACCGTGGGGGAGGGTCTCCAATGTCGGTGGAGGGTACGGGGAGGCTGTGTCCGGGGTGGAGACGGGGGGAGCTGGCAAGAGAGCTGCTGTTTTTAACCAACCGCACACATGCGTATTGCAGCCTCTGATGCAGGCTGCTGGCTCTTGGGTAATTTAGGTCATGTGCCCCCGATAGGAGGGGATCAGATTTTGCTGGGTTTTATTGTCTAAGTGGATAGCATCGCAGATTAGAACTCACCCAAAAAAGCAATCTCAAACTCTCTCGCTTCCCCGCTCACCTTGGACTTTCGTTGCAAAGATAGACCCATCAGACTCCAGATATTACTCAGTGTCACACTGACTCAGAGAGTGCCGCTCTGTCAGAGGGTCAGTACTGAGGGAGTGCCGCACTGTCAGAGGGTCAGTACTGAGGGAGTGCCGCTCTGTCAGAGGGTCAGTACTGAGGGAGTGCCGCTCTGTCAGAGGGTCAGTACTGAGGGAGTGCCGCACTGTCAGAGGGTCAGTACTGAGGGAGTGCCGCACTGTCAGAGGGTCAGTACTGAGGGAGTGCTGCACTGTCAGAGGGTTAGTACTGAGGGAGGGCTGCACTGTCAGAGGGTCAGTACAGAGGGAGTGCCGCTCCGTCAGAGGGACAGAACTGAGGGAGTGCTGCACTGTCAGAGGGTCAGTACTGAGGGAGTGCCGCTCTGTCAGAGGGTCAGTACTGAGGGAGTGCTGCACTGTCAGAGGGTCAGTACTGAGGGAGTGCCGCACTGTCAGAGGGTCAGTACTGAGGGAGTGCCGCACTGTCAGAGGGTCAGTTCTGAGGGACTGCCGCACTGTCAGAGGGTCAGTGCTGAGGGAGCGCCGCACTGTCAGAGGGTCAGTGCTGAGGGAGTGCCACACTGTCAGAGGGTCAGTACTGAGGGAGCACCGCACTGTCAGAGGGTCAGTACTGAGGGACTGCCGCACTGTCAGAGGGTCAGTTCTGAGGGACTGCCGCACTGTCAGAGGGTCAGTGCTGAGGGAGTGCCGCACTGTCAGAGGGTCAGTGCTGAGGGTGTGCGGCACTGTCAGAGGGTCAGTTCTGAGGGACTGCCGCACTGTCAGAGGGTCAGTGCTGAGGGAGTGCCGCACTGTCATAGGGTCAGTACTGAGGGAGTGCCGCACTGTCAGAGGGTCAGTACTGAGGGAGTGCCACACTGTCAGAGGGTCAGTACTGAGGGAGTGCCGCACTGTCAGAGGGTCAGTACTGAGGGAGTGCCGCACTGTCAGAGGGTCAGTGCTGAGGGAGTGCCGCACTGTCAGAGGGTCAGTACTGAGGGAGTGCCGCACTGTCAGAGGATCAGTACTGAGGGAGCGCCGCACTGTCAGAGGATCTGGATAACCTCTGAACTGGAGACAAGATCTAATCAAAGTGGACTGGGAGCAGATATTTGGAGGAAAATCCAGAGCAATGGGAGTCATTCCGAATGGGAATAGGGAGAGTACAAAGCCACCATGTTCCCATGGAAGTGAAGGGTGGGAGCAAAAAGTCTAGAGAACGCAGGATGTGACAGGATATACAGGGTTTGCTAAGCACAGAAATGGGAGGTTTGTGCCAGATACAGGGGGCTTGACACAGTGAGTACCCCGGAGGAGTAATAGAAAGTGTTGGAGGGTAATTAATAAATAAATAGGGAGAGCAAAGAGGAGGCAAAATAAAGAAAACCCCCAAGGTGTTTTATAATTATATTAAGAGTAATAGTGTACCCAGGGAAAGACTAGGGCCCCACGTGGCGATGTGTGTGTGGAGCTGGAAGATGTAGCTGAGGTTTTAAATGAGAGGGAAGCAGGGCGGGACTGTGATATAACTGAGCAGATTAGCATTGAGAGGGAGGAGGTGTTAGTGTGTTTAGCTGGTTTGAAAGTGGATACATCCCCAGGCCCAGATGAGATGTATCCCAGGCTGCTGTGGAAGGCACGGGAGGAGATTACAGGGGCTCTGATGTTAATTTTTAATTCCTCTCTAGCTATAGGAGAGGTGCCAGAGGACTGGAGGACAGCGAGTGTGGTACCATTATTCAAGAAGGGAAGTAGGGAAAACCAGGTAATTACAGCCCAGTGAGTCTAACGGTGATAGGAAAATTATTGGAAAACATTCTGAGGGACAGAATGAATCTCCACTTGGAGAGGCAAGGATTAATCAAGGATAGTCAGCATGGCTTTGTCAGGGGAAGTCATAGCGAATAAATGTGATTGAATTTTTCGTGGAGGTGACCAGTGTGTAGAGGAGGGCAGTGCAGGTGATGTAGTCTATGTGGACTTCAGTAAGGCTTTTGACAAGGTCCCGCATGGAGACTGATCAAGAAGGTTAAAAGCCCGTGGGGTCCAGAGTAATATCGGAACATGGGAATTAGGAGCGAGAGTGGGTAATTCACCCCTTCGAACCTGCTCCACCCTTCTATACGATCACGGCTGATCTCTATCTCATCCTAACTCCACTTCCCTGCCTTTTCCCCACAGTTCTTTATCTCGCTTTTGATCAAATATTTTATCCGTCTCTTTCTTAAATCGATTGATTGATTCTGCATCCACTGCTCTCTGGGGCCGTGAGTTCCAACGCTCTGTGAGAAGCAGCTTCTCCTGATCTCTGTCTGGAACCTCCCTCCCTCTTACTCTGCAACTATGACCTCTTGTCCGAGACTGTTCTAGAAGGGGGAACATTTGGTTAACATTTACTTTATCAATCCCGTTGAGTATTTTATATGCCTCAGTCAAATCCCCCCTCATTCTTCTGTACTCCAATGAGTACAAGCCTGAGCTACTCACCGCTCCTCCTTCAATCAGTCTGATGAACCTCTTCTGAACCGCGTCCAGTGCCACTGCACCCTTCCTCAAAGGTGACCAATACTCCAAGTGTGGTCTCACCAATGCCTTATACAATTGTAACAACACTTCTCTATTTTTATACTCTAAACCCTTTGCAATAAATGCCAAGGTTCCATTGGCCTTCCCGATAACATTCTGCACCTGCACACCCACTTTCTGAAACTCATGCACAAGGACACCCAGATCCCTCTGCACAGACGCCTTTTGAATCTGTTTCCCATTTAAATAGTAATTTGCCCTTTTATTTTTCTGGCCAAAATGGATAACCCCTGAATTTATCCACATTAAACTCCATCTGCCAAATTCTGGCCCATTCCCTTCGTCTGTCAATATCCATCTGTAAACTTTTTATCTCCTCACAGCCTGCTTTCCCATCTATTTTCGTGTTGTCGGCAAATTTCACGAGTCTGTAGTTTTCCGAGTGTTCGGAAGTTGCCTCCATTGGCATTGGGAATGCAGTAATTTAACATGCATGCTGGGTTTCTGAGGACAGGGGAACCTGGTGGTGTCATGTTGAGCTTTGTTTGTGGGACAGGTGGGATATAGCTCCTAGGATTCCCGGATGAATTTTAGTCTGTGCGTCCAGTTCTCTCCTCCACACCTGCAATCCTGAGCACTCTCTCCTGTGATCTCTCTCTCCCCCTCCCTCTCTCTCTCGCATGCTGGTTTGATTACCTCTCCCTATTCCCTCCTGGTTGCTGGAAATCTGTCCTGGTTTTGCCAGTTGGGAAGCTCCACTTTAAGGAAAAGATGGGAAAGACAGTGCTGGAGAACAGAGCCAGGGAACAGTGCCGAGTTGAGAGATTCACTGAGGCATTGTTATGGTTGTATTTCCTATTCCCAGCTATGGCTATAGCACACCGACAGTAACACTGCCTCCTTAGGGAACAGTCACACCCTGGCTCATTCCCCAGGACAATGCCTTGACCAATCAGAGTCGACCTGCCTAGCTTGGATTTGAACAAAGTTGGGCAGTTAACTGTTCCATGCTGCATTCTCCGTGGCAACACCTCCACCAATCGGAGTCCACTTGCCAAACAATCAGCGTTCTCTTTTCATAAGCAGAAATTGCTGTTTCCCTTTTCCATTTGAAAGATATTTGTGACTGGCCTGATGAGTGCAAGATGGAAAACTTTGACCTGCCTCTTCTTTCAGCCATACTCCAGCTCCATAAGGACCAAATGACAAAAAGAAAACAATAAAATAAAGAAACGGAGATTCAGCTGCTGAATAAAAACACTGAGGAACAATCAGCGATTAGGAAGGAGGTGCCCGGGATCAGAGAGGGAGATAAACCACTCAGCAAAGCAAAGAGGAAATGTGAAATTATTTTATAAAGCAACAGAAATCAGAATGGCCAACTATTTCGTACGGGTTTCAGGAACAAAGGAATTAACCATGAAGGGATCAGCAGGATAGTACCAGGTAGGATAAAGCTGCCACAGTCCCAGGTGACCCTAGGCTGTGATTTAACCTGAAGATCACCACTCCCCAGGTGAGGGACAAGGCAGGATCTTCATGAATAACCTCAGCTGGTATGGGAATTGAACCCATGCTGTTACTCTGTGTCACTAATCAGCCATCCAGCCAGCTGAGCTAAACCTACCCCCATGCCACAAAGCCCCAATTAACCAAAACCACGGATGCTGAAGGAGAAATAGCAGAAATATTAAACCAATAATTTTCTGTGGTATTTACCAGGTGGGTGCAATAAACCAGATGCTGAATAATGAGAAGCCCAATCAGATAAATGTATTTAAAACATCAAAAAGGATGTATTGAATAAACTAAATAAACTGTGAGAATGAAGACCCTGGTTCAGACTCAGTGAACCAAGCGAATGGAAAAGAATCGAGGGAAAGGATAACAGAGGCAATGCTTCACATATTTAATCATTAATTAGAAAAGGGGGTAGTGTCAGAGGTCTGGTGGGTAGCTCTGTTTAAGAAGGGGATGTAACATAAAGCAGCCAGTTTATCATCAGGAGAAGGAAAATAATGCAATCCTTACTAAAGGAGAGGATAGAGAGACATCTCGAAATGAGAAATAAAGCAGCAAAGAGTCAGCTTGAATTTCAAAAGGGAAATCTTGCTTGTCCAACCTTCATGACATTTTTGAGGCAGTGACAGGGAGTAGACAGTGGTAATGATGTAGATGTAATTTATCTGGATTTTAAAACTCCTTCAATAAGGTGCCTCAGCAATGAATAAGGTTCGAGAAAGTGGATTCCGGGGAATCGCGGTCGAAGCGTTTGTTAGCTGGCTTCAATACAGAAAGCGGGGAGTGGGAGTAAAGGTAGGAAGTGAATTTCCACAAGGATCAGTGCTGGGGTCACTGCTGTTCACAATTTACACTCATGATTTGTTATCAAAAACACTCAGTCTAAATTTACAGATGATACCAAACTGGAGGCTAGTTACTGAGAACAATAACCACTCATTATAGGAGGGCATGAATAAACTTCAGATTGGGAAAATAGTCAGGAAATGAAGTAGAATGCAGATAAATGTGAGGTAGCAGTTTGGTAGAAAAACAGGGAGGCTATTTATTACTCAGAAGGTGCAAGTCTCGGTGGGTAGAGGAACAAAGGACCGCAGAGTAAAAAATACACCAAACACTGAAACTGAAAATAAAAGCAAAATATTGCAGATACTGGAAATCTGGAATAAAAACCAAAAATCTGGAAAAACTCAGCAGGTCTGACAGTGTCTGTGGAGAGAGAAACAGAGATAATGTTTCGAGTCGGGATGAGCCTTTGTCAGAGCTGAGGAAGCTACCTGAGCAGCTGGGAATGTTCTAGTAGTTTCTGTTTTTTATCGAACCATGCTGGGGCCACACCTGAGGTTATAGAAGAACTGGAGACAGAGCAGAGGAAATTCACAAGGTCCCTCGTGGCAGACTGGTACAGAAGGTGAAGTCGCATGGGATCAGAAGTGAGCTGGCAAGGTGGATACAAAACTGGCTCGGTCAGTTGGGGCTGGGATCCAGGATGTCGCTGGGCGAGTCCCAGAGATCCTGAGGGGGGAGGGAGAGGAGCCGGAGGTAGCGGTACATATTGGTACCGCTGATGTGGGAAGGAAGGGGGAAGGGGTCATGAAAAGAGAGTATAGGGAATTAGGGAGACAGCTGAGAAGGAGGAAAGGAAAGGGAGTAATCTCAGGATTGCTGCCTGTGCCACGGGAGGGTGAGGGCAGGAATGGAGTGAGGTGGAAGATGAATGTGTGGCTGAGGGACTGGTGCAGGGGGCAGGGATTCAGGTTCCTGGATCATTGGGACCTCTTCAGGGGCAGGTGTGACCTGTACACAAAAAACGGGTGGCACTTGAATCCCAGGGGGACCAATATCCTGGCGGGAAGGTTGGCTAAGGCTGCTGGGGAGAGTTTAAACTAGATAGGTTCGGGGGAGGGGATCAAAATGAGGTGACTGAGAGCGAGGAAGATAGCTCGCAAACAGAGAAGGGTTATAGACAGTGCAAGAGGGCGGATGGACGGGGGATAGAGAAGGGGAGAGCTCAGACCAAAGGATTGAGATGTGTTTACTTTCATGCCAGGAGTTTAGTGAATAAAGGGGATGAGCTCAGAGCGTGGATCGATGCCTGGAAGTGTGATGTGGTGGCCATTACGGAGACTTGGATGTCTCAGGGACAGGACTGGATACTCCAGGTGCCGGGATTCAGATGTTTCAGGAAGGACAGGGAGGGAGGCAAGAGAGGGGGTGAAGTGGCACTGCTGATCAGGGATAGTGTCACAGCTGTAGAGAAGGTGTATGCTGTGGAGGGATTGTCTACAGAGTCTCTGTGGGTGGAAGTTCAGAGTGGGAAGGGACCGGTCACTTTGCTGGGAGTTTTCTATAGGCCGCCCAATAGTAACAGAGAGGTGGAGGAGCAGATAGGGAAACAGATCCTGGAGAGATGCAGTAATAGCAGAGTTGTTGTGATGGGAGACTTTAATTTCCCAAACATAGATGGGAATATCCCTAGGGTAAGGGGATTGGATGGGGAAGAGTTCGTTAGGTGTGTTCAGGAGGGTTTCCTGACACAGCATGTGGACAAGCCTACAAGAGGAGAGGCTGTACTTGATCTGATACTGACCAATGAACCTGGACAGGTGTCAGATCTCTCAGTGGGAGAGCATCTTGGGGATAGCGATCATAACTCTATCTCCTTCAGGCTTGCATTGGAAAAAGAGAGGATCAGGCAAGCTAGGAAAGTGTTAATATGGAGTAAGGGGAAATATGAAGACATAAGGCAGCAAATTAGAGGAGTAAATTGGAAGGAGGTATTCTCGGGAAAATGTACTGAAGAGAGGTGGCAGTTTTTCAAGGAATGTCTGTCTAGAATTCTACAGGACAACGTTCCGAGCAGACAGGGAGGTGTTGGTCAGTTAAAGGAACCGTGGTGCACGAAAGCTGTGCGGGACCTAGTCGAGAAGAAAAGGAAAGCATACAAAAGGTTCCGAGAGCTTGGCGAAGATAGGGATTTAGAAGAGTATACGGCTTGTAGGAAGGGACGAAAGAAGGAAATTAGGAGAGACAGAAGGGGTCACGAGAAGGCCTTGGCAGGTAGGATTAAGGAGAACCCTAAGGCGTTCTATAAATATGTGAAGAGTAAAAGGATGAGACGTGAAGGAATAGGGCCTATAAAAGGTGAAGGCAGGAAAGTCTGTACGGAACCAGTAGAAATGGCAGAGGTGCTCAATGAGTATTTTGCCTCAGTTTTCACAGAGGAGAAGGACCTGGGTGGATGTACTGCGGGCTTGCGGTGGACTGAAAGGATTGAGTATGTGGACTTTAAGAAAGAGGCTGTGCTGGAATCTTTGAATGGCATCAAGATAGATAAGTTGCCGGGTCCGGATGGGATGTACCCCAGGTTACTGTGGGAGGCGAGGGAAGAGATTGCAGAGCCTCTGGCGATGATCTTTGCGTCGTCGATGGAGACGGGAGAGGTGCCGGAGGATTGGAGGGTTGCAGATGTGGTTCCTATTTTCAAGAAGGGGAATAGGGATAGCCCAGGAAATTACCGACCGGTGAGTCTAACCTCAGTGGTTGGTAAACAGACGGAGAAGATCCTGAGGGACAGGATATATGAGCATTTAGAGAGGTTTAGTATGCTCAAGAATACTCAGCATGGCTTTGTCAAGGGCAGATCGTGCCTTACGAGCCTGGTGGAGTTCTTCGAAAATGTGACGAAACACATTGACGAAGGGAAAGCGGTAGATGTGGTTTATATGGATTTTAGCAAGGCGTTCGATAAGGTCCCCCATGCAAGGCTTCTAGAAAAAGTGAGAGGGCATGGGATCCAAGGGGCTGCTGCCCGGTGGATCCAGAACTGGCTTGCCCAAAGGAGGCAGAGAGTGTGTATAGATGGGTCTTTTTCTAAATGGAGGTCGGTCACCAGTGGTGTGCCCCAGGGATCTGTTCTGGGACCCTTGCTGTTTGTCATTTTCATAAATGACCTGGATGAGGAAGCGGAGGGATGGGTTGGTAGGTTTGCCAATGACACGAAGGTTGGTGGGGTTGTGGATAGTCTGGAGGGATGTCAGAAGTTACAGAGGGACATAGATAGGATGCAAGACTGGGCGGACAAGTGGCAGATGGACTTCAACCCAGATAAATGTGTTGTGGTCCATTTTGATAGGACAAATGGGATGAAGGAGTACAATCTAAAGGGAAAGACTCAGTACGGTAGAGGATCAGAAGGACCTTGGGGTCCGGGTCCATAGGACTCTAAAATCGGCCCCGCAGGTGGAGGAGGTGGTTAAGAAGGTGTATGGTGTGCTGGCCTTTATCAATCGACGGATTGAGTTTAGGAGTCCGGGGATAATGATGCAGCTATATAAGACCCTCGTCAGACCCCACTTGGAGTACTGTGCTCAGTTCTGGTCGCCTCACTATCGGAAGGATGTGGAAAAGATTGAAAAGGTGCAGAGGAGATTTACAAGGATGTTGCCTGGATTGAGTGGCATGCCTTATGAGGATAGGCTGTGGGAGCTCGGTCTTTTCTCCTTGGAGAGACGAAGGATGAGAGGAGACCTAATAGAGGTGCATAAGATGTTGAGAGGCATAGATCGGGTGGACTCTCAGAGGCTTTTTCCCAGGGTGGAAATGGCTGCTACGAGAGGACACAGGTTTAAGGTGCTGGGGGGTAGGTACAGGGGAAATGTTAGGGGGATGTTTTTCACACAGAGGGTGGTGGGCGAGTGGAATCGGCTGCCGTCAGTGGTGGTGGAGGCAAACTCAATAGGGTCTTTTAAGAGACTCCTAGATGAGTACATGGAGCTTAATAGGATGGAGGGTTATAGGTAGGCCTAAAAGGTAGGGATGTGTTCGGCACAACTTGTGGGGCTGAAGGGGCCTGTTTGTGCTGTAGTTTTTCTATGTTTCTATGTTAAAGGACACAGAGGGTAGCAGTGGAAGGGTGCGTTTCTGAATGGAGGGCTGTGACAAGTGGTGTTCCTCAGGGATCAGTGCTGGGACCTTTGCTGTTTGTAATATATATAAATGATTTGGAGGAAAATGTAACTGGATTGATCAGTAAGTTTGCGGACGACACAAAGGTTGGTGGATTTGCGGATAGCGATGAGGACCATCCGAGGATACAGCAGGATATAGATCAGTTGGAGACTTGGGCGGAGACATGGCAGATGGAGTTTAATCCGGACAAATGTGAGGTAATGCATTTTGGAAGGTCTAATACAGATAGGAAATATACAGTAAATGGCAGAACCCTTAAGAGTATTGATAGGCAAAGGGATCTGGGTGTACAGGTACACAGGTCACTGAAAGTAGCAATGCAGGTGGAGAAGGTAGTCAAGAAGGCATACGGCATGCTTGCCTTCATCGGCCGGGGTATTGAGTTTAAAAATTGGCAAGTCATGTTGCAGCTTTTCGAACATTAGTTAGGCCACACTTCGAATATAGTGTTCAATTCTGGTCGCCACACTACCAGAAGGATGTGGAGGCTTTGGAGAGGGTACAGGAAAGATTTACCAGGATGCTGCCTGCTATGGAGGGCATTCGCTATGAGGAGAGGTTGGAGAAACTTGGTTTCTTCTCACTGGAGCGACGGAGGTTGAGGGGAGACCTGATAGAAGTCTACAAGATGATGAGGGGCAAGGACAGAGTGGATAGTCAGAAGCTTTTTCCCAGGGTGGAAGTGTCAATTACTAGGGGGCACAGGTTTAAGGTGCGAGGGGCAAGGTTTAAAGGAGATGTACGAGGCTGATTTTTTACACAGAGAGTAGTGGGTGCCTGGAACTCGTTGCCGGGAGAGGTAGTGAAAGCGGATACGGTGGTGACTTTTAAGGGGCGTCTTGACAAGTACATGAATAGGATGGGACTAGAGGGACACGGTCCCCGGAAGGGTAGGGGGTTTTAGTTCACTCGGGCAGCATGGTCGGTGCAGGCTTGGAGGGCCGAAGGACCTGTTCCTGTGCTGTAATTTTCTTTGTTCTTTTTTCTTTATTAGCAGAAATCTGTGGGTTTATATGTCAGGAAAGGATTGCCGGACTGGGTCTCCGGTCACTTGGAAAAAGAAGATCCGGCTGCAATAACAGCGATGATTAGAATGATGGAAGGTTTTGATGAAGTGGATACAGAGAGAATGTTTCCTCTTCTGGGGAAGAGCTGAACTGGAGATCATCAATATCAGGTCATCACCAAGAAGCAGACAGGTGGACACCAGGGCAGAATTCAAGGTGCTCTAACTGAATGTATGCAGCACTCACAACAAGCAGATAGATTGAGGCACAAATTGAAGTATTGAGACAAGCTGGGAAGTGAATATTCAAACCTATTTGACATTGAAGAATAGATAATAAGGAAGAGGAGGTGGGCTGGCACTGTGAATCCAGGTTAAGATCAGCCCATTAATGAGAGAGGATCTTACATCAAAAAATCCAGATATCAGATCAGTCTGGGTGGAGGGAGGAAAGGGTAGTGTGGGGCATGGTATAAACCAGGAAGTTAGAGGTGAGTGTGACAAGGTAACACATGGAGATTTCAATCTATATATCCACTGGGGAAACCTAATTAACATTAATAATGAGGAGGTTGAATTCCTGGAATAGATAAAGATGACTTTCTCGAGCAGTATGTTCAGGAACCAACTGGAGAATGAGTAATTTTAGACCTCGTGTTTATTTCCCATCCCGAGTTGCCCTTGAACTGAACTGATGTCTCGCTCGGACATTTCAGTTGTGATTCAGCTGCATTGCTGTGGGTCTGGAGTCACATGTAGGCCAGGCCGGGTAAGGATGGCAGATTTCCTTCCCTAAAGGACATCAGTGACCCAGATGGGTTTTTCCAACAATCGACAATGGTTTCATGGTCATCAGTAGATTCTTAATTCCAGATATTTTTTATTGAATTCAAATTCCAGCATTAGTACAAGGGCAGCCAATGGCTGGCATTTTAAGAATTAATAGAAGGTTTGTGGTGAATTTACATTTTTCTGAGACACAAATGAACAGCGGGTAAAGTGATCCAACGTTGGCCAACAACAGACGTTAAAGATTGTATTGGATCAAAGGGAAGAGGCTTATAAAGCTGCCAAAATCTGAGTAGGCCTCAGGACTGGGAGAACTGAGCATTCAGCAAAGAGAACCAAGAAACTGATAAAGAGAAACAGTAAGAAGTCTCACAACACCAGGTTAAAGTCCAATAGGTTTATTTGGAATCACGAGCTTTCGGAGCGCTGCTCCGTGAGTGACTCACCTGATGAAGGAGCAGCGCTCCGAAAGCTCGTGATTTCAAATAAACCTGTTGGACTTTAACCTGGTGCTGTGAGATTCTTACTGTGCCCACCCCAGTCCAACGCCGGCAACTCCACATCAAAGAGAAAATAGAATGTGAAATTAAACCAGTGAAAACCCTAAAAAACAACTACATAGAACATAGAACATTACAGCGCAGAACAGGCCCTTCGGCCCACGATGTTGCACCGACCAGTTAAAAAAAAAAACTGTGACCCTCCAACCTAAACCAATTTCTTTTCGTCCATGAACCTATCTACGGATCTCTTAAACGCCCCCAAACTAGGCGCATTTACTACTGATGCTGGCAGGGCATTCCAATCCCTCACCACCCTCTGTTGAAGCTTCTCCCGGTACGGAGAAAGGAAGCGGCTGCGACAGACAAACGTGGGGGTTACAGAGAGTGGATTATTTACAATGCGGGAATGTTGGAGAAAATAAACAAATACTCTGGGGGGAGAGGCGGGCGTAGCCCATTGCCGCTCTGTCAGCTGTTCCTTTGACATAGAAATTGAGGTGTGTGTGTGCTCACACGGGCAGGTCAAGCTTTGAATGAGCCAATCCACCAGCAACCTCGGCCTTTGACAGATCAGGGCACGTTATCAAATACACCCCAATCTAAAGAAAATAAATTTAAAAATAGGAACCCCACCCCCATGGACATGGAAACACCCCCTCCCTCCACAGACACAGTGTCCCCTTTCCCCCAGGGAACCCTCACCTACATCCCAAATTTCCCCAGTGGAAGACCCTCCAGCACTGCCCTTTTGTCAGGAGCAGTGCCAGAGGGCAGTGCCAGAGGGCAGTGTCAGAGGGCAGTGCCAGAGGGCAGTGCCAGAGGGCAGTGCCAGAGGGCAGTGTCAGAGGGCAGTGCCAGAGGGCAGTGCCAGAGGGCAGTGCCAGAGGGCAGTGTCAGAGGGCAGTGCCAGAGGGCAGTGCCAGAGGGCAGTGCCAGAGGGCAGTGCCAGAGGGCAGTGTCAGAGGGCAGTGCCAGAGGGCAGTGCCAGAGGGCAGTGTCAGAGGGCAGTGCCAGAGGGCAGTGCCAGAGGGCAGTGTCAGAGGGCAGTGCCAGAGCGCAGTGTCAGAGGGCAGTGCCAGAGGGCAGTGTCAGAGGGCAGTGCCAGAGGGCAGTGCCAGAGGGCAGCGTCAGAGGGCAGTGCCAGAGGGCAGCGTCAGAGGGCAGTGCCAGAGGGCAGCGTCAGAGGGCAGTGCCAGAGGGCAGTGCCAGAGGGCAGTGTCAGAGGGCAGTGTCAGAGGGCAGTGCCAGAGGGCAGTGCCAGAGGGCAGCGTCAGAGGGCAGTGCCAGAGGGCAGTGCCAGAGGGCAGTGTCAGAGGGCAGTGTCAGAGGGCAGCGTCAGAGGGCAGTGCCAGAGGGCAGTGTCAGAGGGCAGTGCCAGAGGGCAGCGTCAGAGGGCAGTGCCAGAGGGCAGTGCCAGAGGGCAGTGTCAGAGGGCAGTGCCAGAGGGCAGTGCCAGAGGGCAGTGTCAGAGGGCAGTGCCAGAGGGCAGTGCCAGAGGGCAGTGCCAGAGGGCAGTGTCAGAGGGCAGTGTCAGAGGGCAGTGTCAGAGGGCAGTGCCAGAGGGCAGTGTCAGAGGGCAGTGTCAGAGGGCAGTGCCCGGGATTGACACTCTCCCCCGGGGGGGAGGGGGGGGGGGCGCTGTCCTTATCTCTGCACCCCAGCAGCTTCTGTTCACCAGCTCCCCACTTAGTAAAAACCTGTTGGGACCCTTGGCCATGTGACGCCTTGCTGCTGGAGGATGGGGAGGGGGGGGCGGATTTTGTTCCTACGTGGCGGGGGGGGGGGGGGGGGTTGTTCCAGCAGGAGGGTCTGCTAATTATATCGAAATGAATTCAGATAGTCTCCTGTCATTTCATGGTGGGGTGTCTGGTCTCTCAATGCGGGGGGAGGCAGGGTGGGGGGCAGGGTGGGGGGCAGGGTGGGGGGCAGGGTGGGGGGCAGGGTGGGGGGCAGGGTGGGGGGCAGGGTGGGGGGCAGGGTGGGGGGCAGGGTGGGGGGCAGGGTGGGAGGCAGGGTGGGGGGCAGGGTGGGGGGCAGGGTGGGGGGCAGGGTGGGGGGCAGGGTGGGGGGCAGGGTGGGGGGCAATTGAGTGGGGAAATCCCACTGGTGTGAAAGCAGTTTTGGGACACTCATTCGATTCTCCATCCCCACCCCCAGTCCCACCCTCAAAACCGGGGGAGGAATATCCCCCCCTTTGATCTGTCTTCACGGAGGAAGCTAGAGAAAATCTCCCAGAAATACTAATGAATCAAATGACCAGTGAGATTGAGAATTCAGTATTTGTATAAAAAGGAAGTGTGAGAGAAGCAGTTCGTGTCCAAACGCAGCAAGATCTGGACAATGAGCAGGTCCCTCATTGTTCCACAGGACCAGGCTGAGGAGAAGGCAGTTGGTTTGTTCACTACATTTATTTATTTATTTTAAGTTAAATTTGTGTAAAAATATCGGAGGTTTTTTTTTTAAAACAGGAAGTGGGCCCAGCAGGAGTCTGGGAAGGTTTTTGGAGGGTTTAAAAGTAGGCCGCACTTTTGAGCGGGCAGCATCGTTAGCGGGCAGCAGAGTGAGCAGGGGGCAGAGTGAGAGCTGTAGGGCTTTGGCTCACAGGGCTTGGGCAGAAAGGGCGAGCAGGGGTGAGTTAATTCATTTTTTGCTGTTTCTACCTGGTATTGGCAAGGTATCTAGAGGGGATGGGTGTGAAGGCAGTGCAATGTTCCTCTTGCACTATGTTCGAGGTGAGGGACGACGTCAGTGTCCCTGCTGATTATACCTGTGAGAAGTGCATCCATCTGCAGCTCCTCCAAAACCGTGTAAGGGAACTGGAGCTGGAGTTGGAGGAACTTAGGATCATTAGGGATGCAGAGATGGCCATAGACAGAAGCTTCAGGGATACAGTTACTCCGCGGAATGAAAATAGATGGGTGACGGTGAGAGGGGCTGGGAAGAAGCAGTCGGTGCAGGGATCCCCTGTGGTCGTTCCCCTTAGCAATAAGTATTCCGCTTTGGATACGGTTGAGGGGGACGACATACCAGTGGTGAGCCGCAGTGAGAGGATCTCCGGCACTGAGTCCGTCCCTGTGGCTCAGGAGGGTAAGGAGGAGAGCGGGAGGGCAATAGTTATTGGGGACACGTTAGTTAGAGGGATAGATAGGAGGTTCTGTGGCAGCAAAAGAGACTCGAGGATGGTTTGTTGCCTACCGGATGCCAGGGTCCGTGACGTCTCGGACCGTGTTTTCCGGATTCTTAAGGGGGAGGGGAAACAGTCACAAGTCGTGGTACACATTGGTACCAACGACATAGGTAAGAGAAGGGACGGGGATTTAAAACAGGAATTTCGGGAGCTGGGCTGGAAGCTGAGAGCAAAGACAAAACATGTGGTCATCTCTGGTACGCTACCGGTGCCACGTGATAGCGAGTTGAGGAACAGGGAGAGAGTGCACTTAAACATGTGGTTGCAGGGATGGTGCAGGAGGGAGGGTTTCAGATACGTGGATAATTGGAACACATTCTGGGGAAGGTGGGACCTCTACAAACAGGACGGGGTGCACCTGAACCAGAGGGGCACCAATATCCTGGGAGGGAAATTTGCTACGGCTCTTCAGGGGGATTTAAACTAATTTGTCAGGGGAGTGGGAAAAGGAGTTGTAGTCCGGAAGTCAGTGTTGAGGGTGGTGAGATATTGGGGAAGGTATCAAGGTCAAGGGTGGGTACCGGTAGACAGGAAGATGGGTTGAAGTGTGTCTACTTCAATGCAAGGAGCATCCGGAACAAGGTGGATGAACTTGGGGCGTGGATTGCTACTTGGGACTACGATGTTGTGGCCATTACGGAGACGTGGGTAGAACAAGGACAGGAATGGTTGTTGGACGTTCCGGGGTATAGATGTTTCAGTAAGTGTAGGGAAGCTGGTAAAAGAGGTGGAGGAGTAGCATTGTTAATCAAGGATAGTTTAACGGCTGCGGAAAAGCACTTTGAGGGGGATCTGCACACTGAGGTAATATGGGCTGCAGTTAGAAACAGGAAAGGAGCGGTCACGTTGCTAGGAGTTTACTATAGGCCCCCAAATAGTAATAGAGATGTGGAGGAAGAAATTGCTAAGCAGATTATGGATACGTGTGGGGGTCACAGGGTAGTTGTCATGGGGGACTTTAACTTTCCAAATATTGATTGGAACCTTTGTAGGTCAAATAGTTTGGATGGGGCACTTTTTGTGCAGTGTGTGCAGGAGGGTTTCCTGACACAATATGTGGATAGGCCGACAAGGGGTGAGGCCACATTGGATTTGGTACAGGGAAATGAACCGGGCCAAGTGTTAGATTTGGTTGCGGGAGAGAACTTTGGAGATAGTGACCACAATTCGGTGTCTTTTGTTATTGCAATGGAGAGGGATAGGGCCGGACAGCAGGGCAAGGCTTACAATTGGGGGAGAGGTAATTATGATGCGATTAGGCAAGAATTAGGGGGCATAAGATGGGAACAGAAACTGTCAGGGAAAGGCACTGATGAAAAGTGGAACTTTTTCAAGGAACAAATACTGGGTGTCCTTGATAGGTATGTCCCTGTCAGGCAGGGAGGAAATGGCCGAGTGAGGGAACCGTGGTTCACAAAAGAGGTGGAATGTCTTGTGAAAAGGAAGAGGGAAGCTTATGTAGGGATGAGGAAACAAGGTTCAGATGGCTCGATTGAGGGTTACAAGTTAGCAAGGAATGAGCTGAAAAAGGGGCTGAGGAGAGCTAGGAGGGGACATGAGAAGTCCTTGGCGGGTCGGATCAAGGAAAACCCCAAGGCTTTTTACTCTTATGTGAGGAATAAAAGAATGACCAGGGTGAGGTTAGGGCCGGTCAAGGACAGTGGTGGGAACTTGTGTATGGAATCAGTAGAGATAGGCGAGGTGATGAATGAATACTTTTCTTCAGTGTTCACCAAGGAGAGGGGCCATGTTTTTCAGGAAGAGAAGGTGTTACAGGCTAATAGGCTGGAGGAAATAGATGTTCGGAGGGAGGATGTATTGGCAGTTTTGAATAAACTGAAGGTCGATAAGTCCCCTGGGCCTGATGAAATGTATCCTAGGATTCTTTGGGAGGCGAGGGATGAGATTGCAGAGCCTTTGGCTTTGATCTTTGGGTCCTCGCTGTCCACGGGGATGGTGCCAGAGGACTGGAGAGTGGCGAATGTTGTTCCTCTGTTTAAAAAAGGGAATAGAAATGACCCTGGTAATTATAGACCGGTTAGTCTGACTTCGGTGGTTGGTAAATTGATGGAAAAGGTCCTTAGGGATGGGATTTACGACCATTTAGAAAGATGCGGATTAATCCGGGATAGTCAGCACGGATTTGTGAAGGGCAAATCGTGCCTCACAAATTTGATAGAATTTTTTGAGGAGGTAACTAGGTGTGTTGATGAAGGTAGGGCGGTTGATGTCATATACATGGATTTTAGTAAGGCGTTTGATAAGGTCCCCCATGGTCGGCTTATGATGAAAGTAAGGAGGTGTGGGATAGAGGGAAAGTTGGCCGATTGGATAGGTAACTGGCTATCTGATCGAAGACAGAGGGTGGTGGTGGATGGAAAATTTTCGGACTGGAGGCAGGTTGCTAGCGGAGTGCCGCAGGGATCGGTGCTTGGTCCTCTGCTCTTTGTGATTTTTATTAATGACTTCGAGGAGGGGGCTGAAGGGTGGATCAGTAAATTTGCTGATGACACCAAGATTGGTGGAGTAGTGGATGAGGTGGAGGGCTGTTGTAGGCTGCAAAGAGACATAGATAGGATGCAAAGCTGGGCTGAAAAATGGCAAATGGAGTTTAACCCTGATAAATGTGAGGTGATTCATTTTGGTAGGACAAATTTAAATGTGGATTACAGGGTCAAAGGTAGGGTTCTGAAGACTGTGGAGGAACAGAGAGATCTTGGGGTCCATATCCACAGATCTCTAAAGGTTGCCACTCAAGTGGATAGAGCTGTGAAGAAGGCATATAGTGTGTTAGCTTTTATTAACAGGGGGTTGGAGTTTAAGAGCCGTGGGGCTATGCTGCAACTGTACAGGACCTTGGTGAGACCGCATTTGGAATATTGCGTGCAGTTCTGGTCACCTCACTATAAGAAGGATGTGGAAGCGCTGGAAAGAGTGCAGAGGAGATTTACCAGGATGCTGCCTGGTTTGGAGTGTCGGTCTTATGAGGAAAGGTTGAGGGAGCTGGGGCTGTTCTCTCTGGAGCGGAGGAGATTGAGGGGAGACTTAATAGAGGTTTATAAAATGATGAAGGGGATAGATAGAGTGAACGTTCAAAGACTATTTCCTCGGGTGGATGGAGCTATTACAAGGGGGCATAACTATAGGGTTCATGGTGGGAGATATAGGAAGGATATCAGAGGTCGGTTCTTCACGCAGAGAGTGGTTGGGGTGTGGAATGGACTGCCTGCAGTGATAGTGGAGTCAGACACTTTAGGAACATTTAAGCGGTTATTGGATAGGCACATGGAGCACACCAGGATGGTAGGGAGTGGGATAGCTTGATCTTGGTTTCAGATGAAGGTCGGCACAACATCGTGGGCTGAAGGGCCTGTTCTGTGCTGGTGTAATGTTCTATGTTCTATGTAATATCCAGGCTTGGGCTGACAAGTGGCAGTAACATTCACGCCACACAAATACCAGGCAATGACCATCACCAAAAGACACATTCTAACCACCACCCCTTGACATTCAATAGTGTAACTGTCACTGAATCCCCCACTGTCAACATCCTGGGGGTTACCATCGACCAGAAACTCAACCGGACCAGCCATATATTAATATATGGCTATCAGAGCAGGTCAGAGGCTGGGAATCCTGCAGCGAGTAACTCACCTCCTGACTTCCCAAAGCCTGTCCACCATCTACAAGGCACAAGTTAGGAGTGTGATGGAATACTCTCCACTTGCCTGGATGGGAGCAGCTCCAACAACACTCAAGAAGCTCGACACCATCCAGGACAAAGCAGCCCCGCTCGATTGCTACCCCTCCCACAAACACCCACTCCCTCCGTCACCGACTGTTCAATCTACAAGATGCACTGCAGCAATTCACCGAAGATCCTTAGGCAGCGCCTTCCAAACCCGCGACCGCTTCCATCTAGAAGGACAAGGGCAGCAGATACCTGGGAACACCCCCACCTGGAGGTTCTCCTCCGAGTTACTCACCATCCTGACTTGGAAATATATCGCTGTTCCTTCACTGTCACTGGGTAAAAATCCTGGAGCTCCCTCCCTAACAGCACAGTGGGTGTACCTACACCTCAGGGACTGCAGCTGTTCAAGAAGGCAGCTCACCGTCACCTTCTCAAGGGTATTAGGAGTGGACAGTAAATGCTGGTCTAGCCAGCGACACCCACATCCCTTGCAGGAATAAGGAATGAATGAGCTGGAGTCCTGGCTAAGCTGTATCTCAGTCTGGGTGAAGAGATGGTTCTGGTGTGATCAAAACGGTGAAGCAGCCTGTAGCTGAAGAGCAATGCTTACACACCGATATAGGTGACGTCTATGAAGACGGGATCTGATTGGCTGTTGTTGACTCCGTTAGTAGCGATGATGGTGATGGTGTAGATGGTCCAAATGGAGGTGTGGTTTCTGTCGAAGAAGCAGCTATTGGGGCCCATGCTGAGGTAGTCTGGACATTCCAACGCCATCTCGTCCCTTCATCAGAGAACACACATCAAATCAGCATGCAGACCCTGCATCGACTGGACTCAAAGCTGACCCCATCCTGACCCCGCTGTCACCCCGCTGACCCCACCCTGACCCCACCCTGACCCCACCCTGACCCAACGCTGACCCGACCCTCACCCCACCCTCACCCCACCCTCACCCCACCCTCACCCCACCCTCAGCCCACCCTCAGCACACCCTCAGCACACCCTCAGCACACCCTCAGCACACCCTCAGCCCACCCTGACCCCCACCCTCACCCCACCCTCACCCCACCCTCAGCCCACCCTGACCCCACCCTGACCCCACCCTGACCCCACCCTCAGCCCACCCTCAGCCCACCCTCAGCCCACCCTCAGCCCACCCTCAGCCCACCCTGACCCCCACCCTCACCCACCCTCACCCCACCCTCACCCCACCCTCACCCACCCTCACCCCACCCTCACCCCACCCTCACCCCACCCTCACCCCATTCTCATCCCACCCTCACCCCACCCTAATGCCGCCCTGGCCCCGCCCTGACCCCACCCAGACCCACCCTGACCCCGCCCTGACCCCACCCAGACCCATCCTGACCCCGCCCTGACCCCATCCGCATCCCTCCTTCACCCTGCCCTGATCCCACCCTGACCCCACCCTGATCCTGCCCTGACCCCACCCTCACCCCGCTCTGACCCCACCCTCACCCCATCCTGACCCCACCCTCCTCACCACACCCTCACCCCACCCTGACCCCACCCTGACCCCGCCTCACCCCATCCTCACCTGCCTTGACCCCTACCCTGACCCTGCCCTGATGCCCACCCTCACCCCGCCCTGACCCCATCTTCACCCCACCCTCACCCCATGCTCACCCCGTCCTGACCCCACCCTGACCCCACCCTCACCCTCCCCCACTCTGACCCCATCCTCACCCTGCCCTGACCCCGCCCTGACCCCATCCTCATCCCGTCCTGACCCCACACTCACCCTGCCCTGACCCCGCCCTGGCCCCATCCTCACCCCTCCTGATCCCACCCTCACCCGCCCTGACCCCACCCTGACCCTGTCCTCACCCCACCCTGACCCCACCCTCACCCACCCTGACCCTGCTCTGACCCCACCTTCATCCCTTCCAAACCCCACCCTGAGCACATCCTCATCCCATCCTCACCCCACTCTGACCCCGCCCTGACCCCACCCTCACCAACCCAAACCCCGCTCTGACCCCACCCTCATCCCGCCCTGACCCTACCCTGACCCTGCCCTGACCCCCACATGTACCCAATCCTGACCCTGTCCTGACTCCAGCTGGGCGAGTGAGAGTGGGGGGGGTTTGGGATGGGGGGTTTGGGGTGGGGGGTTTGGGGTGGGTGGTTTGGGGTGGGGGGGTTTGGGATGGGGGAGTTAGAGGTGGGGGGGTTTGGGGTGGGGCGTTTGGGGTGGGGAAGTTTGGGGTGGGGGGGGTTTGGGGTGGGGGGGTTTGGGGTGGGGGGGGTTTGGGGTGGGGGGTTTGGGGTGGGGGGGTTTGGGGTGGGGGGGGTTTGGAGTGGGGAGGTTTGGGGTGGGGGGGTTTGGGGTGGGGGGGTTTGGGGTGGGGGGTTTGGGGTGGGGAGGTTTGGGGTGGGGGGGTTTGGAGTGGGCGGTTTGGGGTGGGGGGTTTGGGGTGGGCGGTTTGGGGTGGGGGGTTTGGGGTGGGGGGTTTGGGGTGGGGGGTTTGGGGTGGGGGGTTTGGGGTGGGCGGTTTGGGGTGGGGGGTTTGGGGTGGGGGGGTTGGGGTGGGGGGTTTGGGGTGGGGGGTTTGGGGTGGGCGGTTTGGGGTGGGGGGGTTTGGGGTGGGGGGTTTGGGGTGGGGGGTTTGGGGTGGGGGGTTTGGGGTGGGCGGTTTGGGGTGGGGGGTTTGGGGTGGGGAGGTTTGGGGTGGGGGGTTTGGGGTGGGGAGGTTTGGGGTGGGGGGGTTTGGGGTGGGGAGGTTTTGGGGTGGGGGGTTTGGGGTGGGGGGGTTTGGGGTGGGGGGTTTGGGGTGGGGGGGTTTGGGGTGGGGGGTTTGGGGTGGGGGGGTTTGGGGTGGGGGGGTTTGGGTTGGGGGGGTTTGGGGTGGGGGGTTTGGGGTGGGGAGGTTTGGGTGGGGAGGTTTGGGGTGGGGGGGTTTGGGGTGGGGGGTTTGGGGTGGGGGGTTTGGGGTGGGGGGGTTTGGGGTGGGCGGTTTGGGGTGGGGGGTTTGGGGTGGGGGGTTTGGGGTGGGGAGGTTTGGGGTGGGCGGTTTGGGGTGGGGGGTTTGGGGTGGGGGGTTTGGGGTGGGGAGGTTTGGGGTGGGGGGTTTGGGGTGGGGGGTTTGGGGTGGGGAGGTTTGGGGTGGGGGGTTTGGGGTGGGCGGTTTGGGGTGGGGGGTTTGGGGTGGGGGAGTTTGGGGGTGGGGGGTTTGGGGTGGGCGGTTTGGGGTGGGGGGTTTGGGGTGGGGGTTGGGGTGGGGGGTTTGGGGTGGGGGGTTTGGGGTGGGGGGGTTTGGGGTGGGGGGTTTGGGGTGGGGAGGTTTGGGGTGGGGGGTTTGGGGTGGGGAGGTTTGGGTGGGGGGGTTTGGGGTGGGGGGTTTGGGGTGGGGAGGTTTGGGGTGGGGGCGGTTTGGGGTGGGGGGTTTGGGGGTGGGGGGTTTGGGGTGGGGAGGTTTGGGGTGGGGGGTTTGGGGTGGGCGGTTTGGGGTGGGGGGTTTGGGGTGGGGGGTTTGGGGTGGGGAGGTTTGGGGTGGGCGGTTTGGGGTGGGGGGTTTGGGGTGGGGGGTTTGGGGTGGGGAGGTTTGGGGTGGGGAGGTTTGGGGTGGGGGGTTTGGGGTGGGGGTTTGGGGTGGGGGGGTTGGGGTGGGGGTTGTGGGGTGGGGGGTTTGGGGTGGGGGGTTTGGGGTGGGGGGTTTGGGGTGGGGGGTTTGGGGTGGGGGTTTGGGGTGGGGGGTTTGGGGTGGGGGGGTTTGGGGTGGGGGGGTTGGGGTGGGGGGTTTGGGGTGGGTGGTTTGGGGTGGGGGGTTTGGGGTGGGGGGTTTGGGGTGGGGGGGTTGGGGTGGGGGGTTTGGGGTGGGGGTGTTGGGGTGGGGGGTTTGGGGTGGGGGTGTTGGGGTGGGGGGTTTGGGGTGGGTGGTTTGGGGTGGGGGGTTTGGGGTGGGGGGTTTGGGGTGGGGAGGTTTGGGGTGGGGGGGTTGGGGTGGGGGGTTTGGGGTGGGGGGTTTGGGGTGGGTGGTTTGGGGTGGGGGGTTTGGGGTGGGGGGTTTGGGGTGGGTGGTTTGGGGTGGGGAAGTTTGGGGTGGGGGGTTTGGAGTGGGGGGTTTTGGGGTGTGGGGGTTTGGAGTGGGGGGGTTTGGGGTGGGGGGTTTGGGGTGGGAGGTTTTGGGGTGGGGAGGTTTGGGGTGGGGTTGGGGTGGGGGGGTTTGGGGTGGGGGGTTTGGGGTGGGGGGTTTGGGGTGGGCGGTTTGGGGTGGGGGGTTTGGGGTGGGGGTTTGGGGTGGGGTGGTTTGGGGTGGGGGGTTTGGGGTGGGGGGGGTTTGGGGTGGGGGGTTTGGGGTGGGGGGTTTTGGGGTGGGGAAGTTTGGGGTGGGGGGTTTGGGGTGGGGGGGTTTGGGGTGGGGGGTTTGGGGTGGGGGGTTTGGGTGGGGGTTTGGGGTGGGGGGTTTGGGGTGGGGGGTTTGGGGTGGGCGGTTTGGGGTGGGCGGTTTGGGGTGGGGGGTTTGGGGTGGGCGGTTTGGGGTGGGGGGGTTTGGGGTGGGGGGTTTGGGGTGGGGGGGTTTGGGGTGGGGGGGTTTGGGATGGGAGGGTTTGGGGTGGGGGGTTTGGGGTTGGTGGGGGGTTTGGAGTGGGGGGGGTTTGGGGTGGGGAAGTTTGGGGTGGGGGGTTTGGGGTGGGGGGGTTTGGAGTGGGGGGTTTGGGGTGGGGGTGTTTGTGTGGGGGGTTTGGGGTGGGGGGTTTGGGGTGGGGGTGTTTGGGGTGGGTGGGTTTGGGGTGGGGGGTTTGGGGTGGGGAGGTTTGGGGTGGGGGTTTGGGTGGGGGGTTTGGGGTGGGGGGTTTGGGGTGGGGGGTTTGGGGTGGGGAGGTTTGGTGTGGGGGGGTTTGGGGTGGGGAGGTTTGGGGTGGGGCGGTTTGGGGTGGGGGGTTTGGGGTGGGGTGGTTTGGGGTGGGGGGGTTTGGGGTGGGGGGTTTGGGGTGGGGGGGGTTTGGGGTGGGGGGGTTTGTGGTGGGGGGTTTGGGGTGGGGGGTTTGGGGTGGGGGGTTTGGGGTGGGGGGGGTTTGGAGTGGGGGGGGTTTGGGGTGGGGGAAGTTTGGGGTGGGGGGTTTGGGGTGGGGGGGGGGTTGGAGTGGGGGGGGGTGGGGTGGAGAAGTTTGGGGTGGGGGGGTTTGGGGTGGGGGGGGTTTGGGTGGGGGGTTTGGGGTGGGGGTTTGGGGTGGGGGTGTTTGGGGTGGGGGGTTTGGGGTGGGGGGTTTGGGGTGGGGGGTTTGGGGTGGGGGGTTTGGGGTGGGGAGGTTTGGGGTGGGGGGGTTTGGGGTGGGGAGGTTTGGTGTGGGGGGTTTGGGGTGGGGGGTTTGGGGTGGGGAGGTTTGGGGTAGGGGGGTTTGGGGTGGGGAGGTTTGGTGTGGGGGGTTTGGGGTGGGGGGTTTGGGTGGGGGGTTTGGGGTGGGGGGTTTGGGGTGGGGGGGTTTGGAGTGGGGAGGTTTGGGGTGGGGGTGTTTGGGATGGGGGGGTTTGGGTGGGGGGTTTGAGGTGGGGGGGTTTGGGGTGGGGGGATTGGGGTGGGGGGTTTGGGGTGGGGGGGTTTGGGGTGGGGGGTTTGGGGTGGGGGGTTTGGGGTGGGGGGTTTGGGGTGGGGGGGTTTGGGGTGGGGGGGTTTGGGTTGGGGAGGTTTGGTGTGGGGGGGTTTGGGGTGGGGCGTTTGGGGTGGGGGGTTTGGGGTGGGGGGTTTGGGGTGGGGGGTTTGGGGTGGGGGTTTTGGGGTGGGGAGGTTTGGGGTGGGGAGGTTTGGTGTGGGGGGGTTTGGGGTGGGGGGTTTGGGGTGGGGAGGTTTGGGGTGGGGGGGTTTGGGGTGGGGGGTTTGGGGTGGGGGGTTTGGGGTGGGAGGTTTGGGGTGGGGAGGTTTGGGGTGGGGGGGTTTGGGGTGGGTGCGGTTTGGGGTGGGGGGGTTTGGGGTGGGGGGTTTGGTGTGGGGGGGTTGGGGTGGGGGGGTTTGGTGTGGGGGGGTTTGGGGTGGGGGTTTGGGGTGGGGGGGTTTGGGGTGGGGGGGTTTGGGGTGGGGAGGTTTGGGGTGGGGAGGTTTGGTGTGGGGGGGTTTGGGGTGGGGAGGTTTGGTGTGGGGGGGTTTGGAGTGGGGGGTTTGGGGTGGGGGGTTTGGGGTGGGCGGTTTGGTGTGGGGGGGTTTGGGGTGGGGGGTTTGGGGTGGGGGGTTTGGGATGGGGAGGTACCAGGGCCAGTGGAGTTGTGTCTGGGGCAGAGGAGCAGATGACCAGGGTGACCAGGTCCCTGTGTCTGGGTTCAGCCGCACCAGAGCGGGGCAGTGGGAATTCACTGCAATCTGGACTCACTCACACCCCACACGTCCTTACCCCTCGACACTGTACCACAGACTGTAATTGGTCAGTGATGCTCCATCCACAGCCGGTTCCCACCAACAGGTGAAGGTTTCTTTATCAGCCGAGCGACAGTGCGAAAGGTTTGGTTTTTCTGAAGCTGTGAGAAGAATAAACATTGAGACAGAGACTCGGGGGGCAGAGTGTGGCCAGAATCTGCTTCCAGTAAGAGGCGGAAATGTGTGAACGTACCC
>NW_027593404.1:0-33068 GCF_964213995.1 Mustelus asterias
CCCCATCCCCCCTCCCCATCCCCCCCTCCCCATCCCCCTCATCCCCCTCATCCCCCCTCCCCATCCCCCTCATCCCCCCTCCCCATCCCCCTCATCCCCCCTCCCCCATCCCCCTCATCCCCCCTCCCCATCCCCCTCATCCCCATCCCCATCCCCCCTCCTCCCCATCATCCCCCCTCCTCCCCATCATCCCCCCCTCCTCCCCATCATCCCCCCTCCCATCCCCCTCATCCCCATCATCCCCCCTCCCCATCCCCCTCATCCCCCCTCCCCATCATCCCCCCTCCCCATCCCCCTCATCCCCCCTCCCCATCCCCCTCATCCCCCCTCCCCATCCCCCTCATCCCATCATCCCCCCCATCCCATCATCCCCCCCATCACCCCTCATCCCATCCCCCCTCCCCATCCCCCTCATCCCCCCTCCCCATCCCCCTCATCCCCCCATCCCATCCCCCCCCATCCCCCTATCCCCCTCCCCCCTATCCCCCTCCCCCCTATCCCCCTCCCACCTATCCCCCTCCCCCCTCCCCATCCCCCTCCCCCCTCCCCCCCCCCTCCCCATCCCCCCTCCCCATCCCCCCTCCCCCCCCCCCTCCCCATCCCCCCCCCCCTCCCCTCCCCATCCCCCCCTCCCCATCCCCCTCCCCCCTCCCCATCCCCCTCCCCATCCCCCCCCCCTCCCCATCCCCCCCCCCTCCCCATCCCCCTCCCCCCTCCCCATCCCCCCCTCCCCCCTCCCCATCCCCCCTCCCCCCTCCCCATCCCCCCTCCCCATCCCCCCCTCCCCATCCCCATCCCCCTCGTCCCCATCCCCCTCCCCATCCCCCTCGTCCCCATCCCCCTCCCCCTCCCCATCCCCCTCCCCCCATCCCCCTCCCCATCCCCCTCCCCCTCCCCCATCCCCCTCCCCATCCCCATCCCCCCTCCCCTCCCCCATCCCCCTCCCCATCCCCCTCCCCATCCCCCTCCCCATCCCCCTCGTCCCCATCCCCATCCCCCTCGTCCCCATCCCCCTCGTCCCCATCCCCCTCCCCCTCCCCCTCCCCCTCCCCATCCCCCTCCCCATCCCCCTCCCCCTCCCCATCCCCCTCCCCCTCCCCCTCCCCCTCCCCATCCCCCTCCCCATCCCCCTCCCCATCCCCCTCCCCATCCCCCTCGTCCCCATCCCCCTCGTCCCCATCCCCCTCCCCCTCCCCCTCCCCCTCCCCATCCCCCTCGTCCCCATCCCCCTCCCCCTCCCCCTCCCCCTCCCCATCCCCCTCCCCATCCCCCTCCCCATCCCCCTCGTCCCCATCCATCCCCCTCGTCCCCATCCATCCCCCTCGTCCCCATCCATCCCCCTCGTCCCCATCCATCCCCCTCGTCCCCATCCATCCCCCTCATCCTCCCTCCCCATATCCCCCTCCCCATATCCCCCCTCCCCCTCCCCATATCCCCCCTCCCCCTCCCCATATCCCCCCTCCCCCTCCCCATATCCCCCCTCCCCATATCCCCCCTCCCCCTCCCCATATCCCCCCTCCCCCTCCCCATATCCCCCCTCCCCATATCCCCCCTCCCCCTCCCCATATCCCCCCTCCCCCTCCCCATATCCCCCCTCCCCCTCCCCCTCCCCATACCCATATCCCCCCCGCTCGGTACCCGATTTCTCACCCTCTCTCTGACAAGAAAACGCGTTGAAAATGGCTGAACTTCCGCTCCCAACAAGCAACCGGCAATTCAGACCAAAGCGGCGGGCGGAAGTCCACTGCTGGACACCCAACATGGCGTAGTAACTTCTCCGACCGGACACTCATTATGGTGGCGCAGCATGAAAGTTTCTTCTGCAGTCGGTTCAGAATGACTGTGGTCGATTATCATGTTAATTTAAAGAAATTTCAATAGAGTTTTCTTAAATGGATGCTCATAAGGATTTTTTTATTCATTCTTGGGACAGGAGCATCGCTTGTTGGCCAGCATTTATTGCCCATCCCTAGTTGCCCTTGAGGGCAGTTGAGTCAACTTCATTGCTGTGGCTCTGGAGTTATGTAGGACAGACCAAGGGGGAAGGGGGCAGGCAAATGTCCTTTCCTAAAAGACATTAGTGAATCAGATGGGTTTTTCCAAGAACCGACAATGATTTCAGGGCATCAGTAGATTCTTAATTCCAGACATTTTTTTATTGAGTTCAAATTCCCCCAGCTGCCGTGGTGGGATTCAAACCCAGGACCCCAGAACATTATCTGAGTTTCTGTACAATAGTCCAGTGATAATACGACAGGTCCATCACCTCCCCTCAATTTGACTATTCCAATCCTTAATTGTTTTGGGGAGAGGGAATTTGCAAAAGGAGCACCTTGTGGGCTGTGTGTCCATTAGGATATGTTGGTTGTGAACTCTTTGAGCTCAGTCACTTCTGGGCTTAATGAACTGCTTACAAATGTATAATTGTTCATTCAAAATGTTAAAAAAAAGTATGTCTGCAACCAGCAGTCACAACAGGTCTGGCAGCACAGTTAACAAGTTCAATATGATGATGCTTCTTCAGAACTTAATTCAAAGCTGGTTAAATACTGTGAAGAAAAATGACAATTTATCTTTTAAAGCATTACAATTTAAAACTACTTGTTATGTTTTAGAACATAAAGTTGAATGTTGAACACTTCTTCACTCTTCTTTACAGACTAGGTCTTACTAACTCCTCAGAGTCATGGCTATAAGTACCTCTGATGAGTTTTATTATCAGGGACTCATCGCAGACTCGTCTGCTCAAGGGCTTTGCTGTGTTTTTCCTGTAATTAAACTGGAGAAGTACAATTCGACATGGCTTGAGGCTTTGTGGTGCTTCTCGCCTGTCAAGTGAGGATGTGACTACAAAATTCTTGGGATCCTCATGTCCTGCATTGAGTACAATTAAGCAGAATATCATGTTGGCTCAATTGATTAATATACGTTGGTTTAACTCAGTTGGCTGGACAGCTGGTTAGCGATACCAACAGTGTGGGTTCAATTTTGATTTGATTTATTATTAACAAAGAGAACAAAGAACAGTACAGCACAGGAAACAGGCCCTTCGGCCCTCCAAGCCTGTGCCGCTCCTTGGTCCAACTAGACCAATCGTTTGTATCCCTCCATTCCCAGGCTGCTCATGTGACTATCCACGTAAGTCTTAAACGATGTCAGCGTGCCTGCCTCCACCACCCTACTTGGCAGCGCATTCCAGGCCCCCACCACCCTCTGTGTAAAAAATTTCCCTCTGATGTCTGAGTTATACTTCGCCCCTCTCAGCTTGAGCCCGTGACCCCTCGTGATCGTCACCTCCGACCTGGGAAAAAGCTTCCCACTGTTCACCCTATCTATACCCTTCATAATCTTGTATACCTCTATTAGATCTCCCCTCATTCTCCGTCTTTCCAAGGAGAACAACCCCAGTCTACCCAATCTCTCCTCATAGCTAAGACCCTCCATACCAGGCAACATCCTGGTAAACCTTCTCTGCACTCTCTCCAATGCCTCCACGTCCTTCTGGTAGTGCGGTGACCAGAACTGGACGCAGTACTCCAAATGTGGCCTAACCAGCGTTCTATACAGCTGCATCATCAGACTCCAGCTTTTATACTCTATACCCCGTCCTATAAAGGCAAGCATACCATATGCCTTCTTCACCACCTTCTCCACCTGTGTTGCCACCTTCAAGGATTTGTGGACTTGCACACCTAGGTCCCTCTGTGTTTCTATACTCCTGATGACTCTGCCATTTATTGTATAACTCCTCCCTACATTATTTCTTCCAAAATGCATCACTTCGCATTTATCCGGATTAAACTCCATCTGCCACCTCTCCGCCCAATTTTCCAGCCTATCTATATCCTGCTGTATTGCCCGACAATGCTCTTCGCTATCCGCAATTCCAGCCATCTTCGTGTCATCCGCAAACTTGCTGATTACACCAGTTACACCTTCTTCCAAATCATTTATATATATCACAAATAGCAGAGGTCCCAGTACAGAGCCCTGCGGAACACCACTGGTCACAGACCTCCAGCCGGAAAAAGACCCTTCGACCACTACCCTCTGTCTCCTATGGCCAAGCCAGTTCTCCACCCATCTAGCCACTTCTCCTTGTATCCCATGAGCCTTAACCTTCTTAACCAACCTGCCATGTGGGACTTTGTCAAATGCCTTACTGAAATCCATATAGACGACATCCACGGCCCTTCCTTCATCAACCGTTTTTGTCACTTCCTCAAAAAACTCTACCAAATTTGTAAGGCACGACCTCCCCCTTACAAAACCTTGTATCTGTTAGTATACAGTGAAAAGTATTGGGTTTTTTTTGCATGCTACACAGACAAAGCATATCATTCATAGAGAAGGAAAGGAGAGAGTGCAGAATGTAATGTTACAGTCACAGCTAGGGCCTACTTCTGCTCCCACGTCTTATGGATCCGGTCACAGAGAGAGGAGCCATGGAGTTTGGAGATGAGTTTCGTAGGAATTTCTGTACCGGCTAAGATTATTCATGAAGGCCTGTCTTCTCAACCTTGCCCGTCACCTGCGGTGTGGTGATCCTCAGGTGAAATCACCACCAGTGCCTATGGTCATCTGGACTATGGCGACTTTGGCAGGAAAGAACTCAAGCTGATCCCGGCTGAACAAACAGCTCGTCACCATTTTGATTTGATTATTATCACTACATTTGGTACATAGTTGTAGACGGGGGGGTGGGGGTTTCCTCCTGAGGCTGTGTATAGCTACTAAAGCTAATTCAAAGACTCAAAATGCAGTGTACTGATTGAAGACATGACTTTATTTAACCAAACGATCGAATGGGAGAATGATATGAGGAAGCCCTGCACTCAAGGTATAGAATGCGAGCAGCCGGATATCAGTCTGAAGAACAATGCCCCTGTGAAGGCAATCAAATTCCCAAAATCAGATTGCCTACCTTTCCGGTGGGCATTATCCAGTAAACATTAATGCAAATCAGTCAATCGTCATTCTGTCATTAACTCCAGACAATAATACACATCATGAACTAACGGGATTTCATTTATTATATTACGGACGCTACTTCCCTTCTGTTACCCAGCAATATGGGACGCTGGACAGTGAAATGATTCCCACCGAATTTAACCCATGTGACTCTTGTCCAACCCTGAAAATTCTTCATGTCTGCTCGCCACCTGCGTTACCTCTCAGAGTTTTATGACCTTATTCATAAGGCGAGCATTGATAGCCATCTTGTTCCCGACCACTGCTGATAGTATTACTGCTTTCAATGTAACTATTGTTCCTTCTCTCTGAGTCATAGAGATTTACAGCATGGAAACAGGCCCTTCGGCCCAACTTGTTCATGCCGCCCCTTTTTTTAAACCCCTAAGCTAGTCCCAATTGCCCATGTTTGGCCCATATCCCTCTATACCCATCTTACCCATATAACTGTCCAAATGCTTTTTAAAAGACAGATTTGTACCTGCCTCTACTACTACCTCTAGCAGCTCGTTCCAGACACTCACCACCCTGTGTGTGAAAAAATTGCCCTTCTGGACCCCTCTCATCTTAAACCTATGCCCCCTAGTTTTAGACTCCCTTATCTTTGGGAAAATATATTGACTATCTAGCTGATGTATGCCCCTCATTATTTTATAGACCTCTAAGATCACCCCTCAACCTCCTACGCTCCAAAGAAAAAGGTCCCAGTCAATCCAGCCTCTCCTTATAACTCAAACCATCAAGTCCTGGTAGCATCCTAATAAATCTTTTCTGCACTCTTTCTAGTTTAATAATATCATTTCGATAATAGGGTGACCAGAACTATACACAATATTCCAAGTGTGACCGTACCAATGTCTTGTACAACTTCAAGATGTCCCAACTCCTGTATTCAATGTTCTGACCAATGAAACCAAGCATGCCAAATGCATTCTTCACCTGTCCGCCTGTGATTCCACTTTCAAGGAGCTATGAACCTGTACCCCAAGATCTCTTTGTTCTGTAACTCTCCCCAATGCCCTACCATTAACTGAGCAAGTCCTGCCCTGGTTCAATCGACCAAAATGCATCACCTCACATTTATCTAAATTAAACTCCATCTGCCATTCGTCAGCCCACTGGCCCAATTGATCACGATCCCGTTGCAATCCTAGATAACCTTCTTCACTGTCTACTATGCTACCAATCTTGGTGTCATCTGCAAACTTACTAACCATGCCTTCTATATTCTCATCCAAATCATTAATATAAATGACAAATAACAGTGGACCCAGCACCCTGAGCGGACCCTGAGGTCACTCACCTGAAGAAGGGGCTCAGAGCCTCGAAAGCTTGTGTGGCTTTTGCTACCAAATAAACCTGTTGGACTTTAACCTGGTGTTGTTAAACTTCTTACTGTGCACACCACTGGTCACAGGCCTCCAGTTTGAAAAACAACCCTCTACCACCATCTTCTGTCAACAAGCCAATTTTGTATCCATTTGGCTACCTCACCCTGGATCCCATGAGATTTAATCTTTTGCATCAACCTATCATGTGGTACCTTGTCAAAGGCCTTGCTAAAGTCCCTGTATTTTGTCACTGACTGAAGTTTCACAAAATGTAACCAAAAGCAAAACACATCCATCTTGTAAATTCAAAACACATTTTTAAAATGAGAATGTCCAAGATCATTCATCTAAAGTTAGTATTGTGAAATGTTCCTAAATCTATGGTTAAGTATTTATTAGCATAATTTGCTCCCCTACATCAACAGTGAAAAGTATTGTTTCTTGCGCACAATACAGACAAAGCAAACCATTCATAGAGAAGGAAAGGAGAGAGTGCAGAATGTAGTGTTACAGTCACAGCTAGGGTGTAGAGAAATGCAAGGTAGGTCCTTTGAAAAGTCTGGCAGCAGGGAAGAAGCTGCTCTTGACTCGGTTGGTACGTGTCCTCAGACTTCTGTATATTTTTCCTGGCGGAAGAAGGTGGAAAAGAGGATGAACCACATCCTTTTGGTAGTGTGGCGACCAGAATTGAACACTATATTCCAAGCTGCAACATGACTTGCCAATTTTTAAACTCAATGCCCTGGTCGATGAAGGCAAGCATGCCGTATGTCTTCTTGACTACCTTCTCCACTTGCATTGCCACCTTCAGTGACCTGTGTACCTGTTCTTAGGGAAGGACCTGGACCCATCTGAGCAGATGTTTTCTCCGACAAAAAATATTCTACTCTTGGCCTTCAATTGAATTTTCCACTCCATCAATCCTGTCTATTTGGCTCTGACTGCGATCTGACTGGTTTCAGGCACAGAAGTGTTGGAGTAACTATTGGTAATCTACTCGGATGAGATCGCGATATCAGCAAAGGCTGATTTTAGGCGGGAAATGTGGCCTTGAGCTCGTTGATGGCAATGGTGGCTTTTCACACCATATGGTGTGGCACTTAGTTTTTTAATGTACGGGTTCCATGCCATATTGCTGATAACCTGCCAGCAAGGTTACTAACCCAGCATGGGAGGCAGTGCCAGCGATGGTCAGTGTCAACACCCTGTCATTCAGTGCAGGAAGAGGATGAATAATCATCTCCTCCATTCTGCCAGGTTAAGTCACTCCTCTTATCACTCAACTCACACAATCATACAGCCATCATAGATCCACAGGCATCTCAGTCAATGCAAGCTCAAGGGACACCACCAGTCACTCTCCCACACATCTTCACATCTAAGGAGAACAACGCAAGTCTCACAACACCAGGTTAAAGTCCAACAGGTTTATTTGGTCGCAAACGCCACTAGCTTTCGGAGCGCTGCTCCTTCATCAGGTGAGTGGGAGATCTGTTCACAAACAGGAGAACAACCCAAGCCTATCCAGCCTCTCTTCATAGTTCAAATGCTCCATCCCAGGCAACATCCTGGTGAATCTCCTCTGCACCCTCTCTCACGCAATCACATCCTTCCTCTAGTGCGGTGGCCAGAGCTGCACATAGTACTCCAGCTGTGGCCTAACCAATGCTGTGTACAGCTCCGAACATAACCTCCTTGCTCTTATACTCTATGTCACGAGTGATAAAAGCAAGTGTTTCATATGCCTTCTTAACTACCCTGTTAACCTGTCCTGCCACCTTCAAGCATCTGTGGACAAGCACCCCCAGATCCCTCTGAGCTTCCTCGTGTCCTGCCATTCATTAAATACTCCCTCATCTTGTTACTACTTCCAAAGTGCATCACTTCACACTCTTCAGGGTTAAACACTATTTGCCACTGATCTGCCCATCTGACCAACTGATCTATATATTCCTGTAACTCAAGACCTTCTTCTTCACTATTTACTCCACTGACAATCTTCGTGTCATCCACAAACCTACTTATCATCCCCCACACTCTCATCGATATCTATACACTTTGGAAAGGAGTGCAACCCTCTGTTCAATGGATCCCTTTTCACCGCCCCCCAACACCAGTCTTCTCCCTCCACCTGGACCCCTCCTTTGGCCTCTTGCATGCTCTTCATCTTTTCATTGAGAACTGTCAGCATGACATCAGCCATCTCAATTTCTCTGCCCCTCTCACCCATTTTCCCTCTGAACTTGCTGCACTCCATTCTCTTAGGTCCAACCCTGACCTTGTGATCAAACCTGCTGATAATGATGGCACTGGTGTTGTCTGGTGTACTGATCTCTACATCGCAGAAGCTGAGTGGCATCTCTGTCACTTCCTCCTACCTCCTCCTGGACCACGACCCCACCAAAAGAACAAAGAAAGTTACAGCACAGGAACAGGCCCTTCGGCCCTCCAAGCCTGCACCAACCATGCTGCCTGACTTAACTAAAAACCCCTACGCTTCCGGGGACCATATCCCTCTATTTCCATCTCATTCATGTACTTGGCAAGACGCCCCTTAAAAGTCACTACAGTATCTGCTTCCACTACCTTCCCCGGCAATGGGTTCCAGGGCGGCACGGTAGCACAGTGGTTAGCACTGCTGCTTCACAGCTCCAGGGACCTGGGTTCGATTCCCGGCTTGGGTCACTGTCTGTGTGGAGTTTGCACATTCTCCTCGTGTCTGCGTGGGTTTCCTCCGGGTGCTCTGGTTTCCTCCCACAGTCCAAAGATGTGCGGGTTAGGTTGATTGGCCATGCTAAAATTGCCCCTTAGTGTCCTGGGATGCGTAGATTAGAGGGATTAGCGGGTAAAATATGTAGGGATATGGGGGTAGGGCCTGGGTGGGATTGTGGTCGGTGCAGACTCGATGGGCCGAATGGCCTCCTTCTGTACTGTAGGGTTTCTATGATTTCACTCACTACTCTGTGTAAAAACTCTGCCTCGTACATCTCTTTTAAAACTTGCCACTCACACCTTAAACCTACGCCCCCTAGTAATTGACTTTTCCACCCTGGGAAAAAGCTTCTGACTATCAACTCTGTCCATGCGACGGCACGGTAGCACAGTGGTTAGCACTGCTGCTTCACAGCTCCAGGGACCTGGGTTCGATTCCCGGCTTGGGTCACTGTCTGTGTGGAGTTTGCACATTCTCCTCGTGTCTGCGTGGGTTTCCTCCGGGTGCTCCAGTTTCCTCCCACAGTCCAAAGATGTGCGGGTTAGGTTGATTGGCCATGCTAAAAAAAATTGCCCTTAGTGTCCTGGGAGGCGTAGGTTAGAGGGATTAATGGGTAAATATGTAGGGATATCAGGATAGGGCCTGGGTGGGATTGTGGTCGGTGCAGACTCGATGGGCTGAATGGCCTCTCTCTGTGCTGTAGGGTTTCTAAGATTCTAAGATTTCTAAGATTTCTTCTAAGATGCCTCTCATAATCTTGTGGACTTCTATCAGGTCTCCCCTCAACCTCCGTCGCTCCAGTGAGAACAAACCAAGTTTCTCCAACCTCTCCTCATAGCTAATGCCCTCCATACCAGGCAACATCCTGGTAAATCATTTCTGTACCCTCTCCAAAGCCTCCACATCCTTCTGGTAGTGTGGCGACCAGAATTGAACACTATATTCCAAGTGCGGCCCAACTAAGATTCTATAAAGCTGCAACATGACTTGCCAATTTTTAAACTCAATACCCCAGCCGATGAAGGCAAGCATGCCGTATGCCTTCTTGACTACCTTCTCCACCTGCATTGCCACTTTCAATGACCTGTGTACCTGTACACCCAGATCCCTTTGCCTATCAATACTCCTATGGGTTCTGCCATTTACTGTATATTTCCTATCTGTATTAGACCTTCCAAAATGCATTACCTCACATTTGTCCGGATTAAACTCCATCTGCCATCTCTCCGCCCAAGTCTCCAACTGATCTATATCCTGCTGTATTCTCTGATGGTCCTCATCGCTATCCACAAATCCACCAACCTTTGTGTCGTCCGCAAACTTACTAATCAATCCAGTTACATTTTCCTCCAAATCATTTATATATATTACAAACAGCAAAGGTCCCAGCACTGATCCCTGAGGAACATCACCTGTCACAGCCCTCCATCCAGAAATGCACTCTTCCACTGCTACCCTCTGTCCTCTTTAACCGAGCCAGTTTTGTATCCACCTTGCCAGCTCACCTCTGATCCCATTCTGCACCAGTCTGCCATGAGGGACCTTGTCCAAGGTCTTACTGAAGTCCATGTAGACAACATCCACTGCCCTACCCTCATCAATCATCTTCGTCACTTCCTCGAAAAACTCGATCAAGTTCGTGAGACACGACCTCCCCTTCACAAAACCATGTTGGCTCTCACTAATACGTCCACTTGTTTCCAAGTGGGAATAAATTCTGTCTTGAAGAATCCTCTCCAATAATTTCCCTACCACTGATGTAAGGCTCACCGGCCTGTAATTACCTGGATTATTCTTGCTACCCTTCTTAAACAAAGGAACAACATTGGCTATTCTCCAATCCTCTGGGACCTCCCCTGTAGCCAGTGAGGATACAAAGATTTCTCTCAAGGCCCCAGCAATTTCCTCTCTTGCCTCTCTCAGTATTCTGGGGTATATCCCATCAGGCCCTGGAGACTTGTCTACCTTGATGTTTCTCAAGAACCCCAATACCTCCTCCTTTTTGATCTCAACATGACTCAAACTATCTACACATCCTTTCCCAGACTCATCATCCAACAAGTCCTTCTCTTTGGTGAATACTGATGCAAAGTACACATTTAATACCTTGCCCATTTCCTCTGGCTCCACACATAGATTCCCTCCCTTGTCCTTGAGTGGGCCAACCCTCTCCCTGGCTACCCTCTTGCTCTTTATATATGTGTAAAAAGCCTTGGGATTTTCCTTAATCCTGCTGGCCAATGCTTTTTCATGGCCCCTTTTAGCTCTTCTTACTCCTTGCTTAAGTTTCTTTCTACTTTCCTTGTATTCCACACTTGCTTCGTGTGTTCCCAGCCTCCTAGCTTTGACAAATGCTTCCTTTTTCTCTTTGACTAGGCTCACAATATCTCTCGTTATCCAAGGTTCCCAAAACTTGCCATACTTATCCTTCATCCTTACAGGAATGTGCTGGTCCTGAATCCCTATCAACTTACACTTGAAAGCCTTCCACATGCCGGATGTTGATTTGCCCTCAAACATCTGCCCCCAATCTACATTCTTCAGTTCCTGCCTAATATTGTTGTAATTAGCCTTCCCCCAATTTAGCACCTTCACTTGAGGACTACACTTACCTTCATCCATCAGTACCTTAAAGTTTACTGAATTGTGGTCACTGTTCCCGAACTGCTCCCCTACTGAAACATCGACCACCTGGCCGGGCTCAATACCAGGTCCAGTTTGGCCCCTTCCCTAGTTAGACTATCTACATACTGTTTCAGGAAGCCCTCCTGGATGCTCCTTACAAACTCTGCCCCATCCACGCCCCTAGCACTAAGTGAGTCCCAGTCAATATAGGGGAAATTAAAATCTCCCACCACAAAGATGTAATTACCACAGTCCAAAGATGTGCGGGTTAGGTTGATTGGCCAGGTTAAAAATTGCCCCTTAGAATCCTAAAATGTGTAGGTTAGAGGGATTAGCGGGTAAACATGTGGGGGTAGGGCCTGGGTGGGATTGTGGTCGGTGCAGACTCGATGGGCCGAACGGCCTCTTTCTGCACTGTACGGGTTCTACGGTTCTACAACAATCCTGTTACTTTTACACCTTGCCAAAATCTGCCTACACATCTGTTCCTCAATCTCTCGCTGGCAGTTGGGTGGCCTTTAGTAAACCCCCAACATTGTGACTACACCGTTCCTATTCCTGAGCTCTACTCATATTGCCTCGCTGTATGAGCCCTCCGAGGTGTCCTCCTGGAGTACAGCTGTGATATTTTCCTTAACCAGTAGTGCAACTCCCCCACCCCTTTTACATCCCCCTCTATCACGCCTGAAACATCTATATCCTGAAATGTTAAGCTGCCAATCCTGTCCTTCCCTTAACCAAGTCTCTGTAATGGCACCAGTGAACATCAAGCCATTGTTTCCAGGGCCGTCACTGACCTCATCTTCCCTGGAGGTCTCTCCAAATCCTCCAACCTCATCATTGTGCATAAAGGTCATAGAATCATAGAAACCCTACAGTACAGAAAGAGGCCATTCGGCCCATCGAGTCTGCACCGACCACAATCCCACCCAGGCCCTACCCCCATATCCCTACATATTTACCCAACTAATCCCTCTAACCTACACATCTCAGGACACTAAGGGGCAATTTTTAGCATGGCCAATTAACCTAACCCGCACATCTTTGGACTGTGGGAGGAAACCGGAGCACCCGGAGGAAACCCACGCAGACACGAGGAGAACGTGCAAACTCCACACAAACAGTGACCCAAGCTGGGAATCGAACCCAGGTCCCTGGAGCTGTGAAGCAGCAGTGCTAACCACTGTGCTACCGTGCCGCCCCATTTAGCCCTGGAATGTTAACTCTATTTCTCTCCACAGGTACTGTCAGACCTGCTGAGTTTATCCAGAATTTTCTGTTTTTATTTCATAGTTCCCCAACCCCGCACTTCTAGCTCGTTCCCAAAATCCACAAACAAAAATGCCCTGGCAGATTCATCCTAACTGTTCCACTGAACTCATTTCTTCCAATCCTCCACCCTCTCACCCCTTGCCCAGTCTCTTTCTACTTAGGTTTGTGATTCATCTGATGCCCGACGTCATATCAACAATTTCCAATTTCCCAGTCCTAACTGCCTCACATACACTGGATCAATATTGATCAAACACTTGATGACCAGAAACCACACACTGGACTGTTATAGCCCATAAATTGAATCATTGTAGATCACATGCTGGACCATTAGCCAACACTCACTGGGTCACTGAGGTCAGGGGACACACAGGCCTATTTTCTGTGGGTTGTTTTTCTGCTCTCGAGTCTCCGCCTCTTTACAGAGCTCTAGCCAATGGACTTTCGGTTTACATCTACTGGTTGATGAGCCAATGAGTTGTATTATTGTTGCTGAGTGCGCGGTGACCGGAAGCGGAAGTTCTGGGGAAGGGGTCACGGTATGATGGCGGACGCATTGAAGCGGCTCGCGCTCCGGTACCGGGATTACGTCGTCAGGAACCCAGCAGCCGCTGCTCAATTGGAGACGACAGCCCGGAGCGTCAGCTACTTACTGGCTGGTCAGAGATAATCTGTATATCTATTAACCTTATATAACCGGAAATATAACCTTTCATACCCCGAACTAAACCGGAACGTGAGCTTCTGACTGGTTGATCAGAGGTTAACTCCAAATATAACCTTTGTGATGATACCGTGCCTTTTAATCGTGTGTCTCTGCAGGATGGTTTAGCAGCCCCTGGGATTTTCTTGGCAGCATGTTGTCTGTAGCCGGTGCCCTTTAGTGTTACTGAAACCGTATGATTAACATGTTCGTTTTCATCTGAACTATTGCTGTGTTCGGTGGTTTTAATGTTCATGATGTGGAGATGCCGGTGTTGGACTGGGGTGAACACAGTAAGAAGTCTCACAACACCAGGTTAAAGTCCAACAGGTTTATTTGGTAGCAAAAACCACTAGCTTTCGGAGCACGACTGCTTCGTCCACTTTTTTAGCTCCACTTACCTGATGAAGGAGCAGCGCTCTGGAAGCTAGTGGCTTTTGCTACCAAATAAACCTGTTGGACTTTAACCTGGTGTTGTGAGACTTCTTACTGTGTTTTAATGTTCCCCAGGGATTGCAGAGTAGAGCTTGATTTGGGTGATTGACAGGCCATGTCACGTGACTGGGGCAGCTATGCTTCACAGAGAAGTTCAGTTTTAGTTTCGTCATTCAGAAGCTGCTTGCTGCTGAGAGAAACAGCAGTGTTTTTCCCCTAGAGTTTTGCTGTCTAAGTGTTGCTCTCTAGATGCTGTTTTTGAGTTAAGGGAGAGCAGTCTCTCTCTTTTCTGCTCTCTAATGTCTGGAGACTGGAAGCTGTCAGAGGCTGGGTTTACTAGTGAGGTTTTGCTGTTTTGAGGATATATCCTTTGAAAACTGCTGGCTTGGATTTCTGGTCATGATTATTACAAAACTGGAAATCCAGCATTATGTGACCATATGTGTTTGTGCTAACATATTCTGACAATGGGTGTATGTTTGTGGGATATTTTAAATTTGACCAAAGTTAGCTGTTAAGAGGGGCGATTCCCATGGCGGACCGGACGGGAAGATTCCACCCTTGGACTGCAAAAGGAAAGATTTGTGGTGTTAAAAAAAAAAGACCTGTAAAGACTTGATTACCTGAAAAGACTCGCATGCCAACCATTATCTTGCAATTGTGTCTTTGTCTATATATGCAGTGTTTGTGAAACCTACCTTTCCACTCACCTGATGAAGGAGCGGTGCTCCGAAAGCTCGTGTGGCTTTTGCTACCAAATAAACCTGTTGGACTTTAACCTGGTGTTGTTAAACTTCTTACTAAGAGTGATACTGTCATGTTTAATTTTGTAATTGGTAAAAGTTATGCTAATTTTTGTTATATTCGATTTGTTCTTAAGTAAATTTTGTTTGATAAAAGCTTCCTAGTGGATCACTTGAATCATACCTGGAGTGAAACACCTTATGCTCACCAATGCCAAAAATCGAATGTAAAACTTCAGGATTTAGGCTAACTTCACAAAATACCTTGGAGTTTCTGACCTGGGTCTTAACAGTTGAGGGTTTTTTGTGGGATTAAAATTTATATTCCTTGTTTGGATTGTGATTATTGAACTCAAAGATAGTGAGTATATTTGTTTTCTTTTCAGGTGTTGCATTCAGTTTAAATAGGGAGTGCTTTGTGGAATCGTAGCTCTTTAGCGGCTAAATGTCTCCTGGGTGTGGAAGAAGTCACTTAGGGTGGTTTACAAAAGGTTAAAACAAACCTTTTGGAATTGGCAAACAAGCTGCAGTTGACATTACCTGAAGGGGCGAGGGAAAGCAGAGATAATTGCGATGATAGCTCTGTATTTAATATTGCCAGAAACACTGTCGGAGTAATTGGAAATGGCTAGTGTTCAATTACAAATGAAACAGCTCGAACATTAAAAAAAAGAATTAAAGCAGCTTGAATTAGAAGCGAAAGGGAGGCACTTTGCAGCAGATAAAGAAAGACAGACAGAAGCAAAAGAGAGGGAGGCAATTGCAGCAGAAAAACAAGAGAAAGAGGGGAACAACAAGCAAAAGAATTGAAACAGTTTAAATTACAACAAGAAAACAAAATGGAACTGCTTGAATTATAGATATGGGAAAAAGAAGGGGAAGGAACAGTCCTAGCAAAAGAAAGTGAATATGAACTTTGGAAACTGGAACTGAAAAGTGCATGTCAACTTAAAATGGTGGTGGTAAAGGGAAAAGTTGAGAGTAGTGATGAGGACAGTGAGGAAGAGCAAATGTTTTGTAGTCAAAGATGGTGGGGATCTGTTTAAATATGTGCAAGAGTTGCCATGGTTTGATGAGAAGGATGTAGAAGCCTTTTTCATTTCATTTGAGAAAGTAGCTAAACAAATGAAATGGGTACAGACCCTGTGGGTATGACTGATTCAAACAAAGTTGGTAGGTAGAGTTAGTGAGGTGTTTGTGTCACTATTAGAGGAGGTATCTGGGGATTATGATCAGGTGAAAAAGCCACCTTAAGTGCATATGAGCCAGTGCCAGAAGCCTACAGGCAACGGTTTAGAAATCTAAGGAAACAAGCTGGTCAAGCGTATATAAAATTTGAAAGGATCAAACAAAGTAATTATGAGAAGTGGGTAAGGGTCTTGACAATCAACCAGAAGTATGATGCTCTTAAAGTTATTTTACAATTTAAACATTCACTTCCCAAAGTAGAGAGAACTCATGGAAGAGCAGAGGGTTAAAACTGTGGTGTTAGCAGAAATGGTTCATAAATCAAGTTTGGTTTCCGACATCAGTTTCAGTCTGTGAGGGATAGAAACTGGGGGGAAAAAAGAAATCCTTAGGTGGTAAAGAAGATCTTACGGGAGATAATAAAGACAGTGTACCTCAGGTTTAAAAGGGAGCACATGAGGGTGGAAGGGAAATAAAAAGCCTCAGATGTTTTCACTAATAAATTAGGCCACGCAAAGTCGCAGTGTTGGTGGTTTAAGAAAAGCACTGAGAAGACAGATGTGGTAAAACAGGGTAAGCCAGTGCGGTTTGTTAAAGTGATAAAGATCAAAACCAGTTTCCCTGCTGTCTCTTTAAGATCTGAGGTTGTAGGTATGGGAGTCTATTCGATTATGGTCCCAACAATTTCTGTGTGATCTTTGTCTTCTGTGCATATCATTTTAACATCTCTGCCATTTCCTCCTCTGCATGAATATGAAGCTAGCTGAGTGACAGGAAACAGGGATTAATCATAGATCATAGAAATCATAGAAACCCTACAGTGCAGAAGGAGGCCATTCGGCCCATCGAGTCTGCACCGACCACAATCCCACCCAGGCCCTACCCCCACATATTTTACCCGCTAATCCCTCTAACCTACGCATCCCAGGACTCTAAGGGGCAATTTATAACCTGGCCAATCAACCTAACCCGCACATCTTTGGACCGTGGGAGGAAACCAGAGCACCCGGAGGAAACCCACGCAGACACGAGGAGAATGTGCAAACTCCACACAGACAGTGACCCGAGCCGGGAATCGAACCCGGGACCCTGGAGCTGTGAAGCAGCAGTGCTAACCACTGTGCTACCGTGCCGCCCAATGGTGGACAATTGTTTTTCAGACTGGCAATGGAGTTCCCCTGCGATCAGTGTGAGGACCACTGCTCTTCCTGATATATATCAGTGACAAGACCTTGGTGTCCAAGGAGCAGTTTCCAACTTTGCAGATGATCTAAAACTGGGAAGTGTTGTTAACGGTGTGGAGGATTGTGTAGAATTATGCAGAACATAGATTGGTGGAACGAACAGAGAGAAAAGGGCCCATGACTTCCAGGTTCCCCAGCATCATATTTGGCGGGGGGGGGGCGACGTGGGAGGGGATGCACTAATGATGTGCTTGGGAATCCCTCCAGGAAGTTCCCACGTAAGGGTTTACCCGTCAATTGCCCAGAAGTGCTAACTTCCTCTTGATTTCGCTGGGCTGGGACCCATCCAACAAAGTTATTCAAATTGCTAGTTTCAGTTTTACCCTGATGGTTACTCTGAAAGAATTAGAAGGAAAAATCGCACTTTTCGTACTCTCACCAGTGTAGCGATGTAAACACTCAGATCCAGCCTTGTAAGGCACACACCCCCACACACATGACTCCACCACCATCCCTCCCTCCAGCTTATATCCCTCTACTCCCTGTTTGTTCACATGCCTATCAAGATAAGTCTTAAATGCAGCTAACGTAACTGCCTCAACCACCTCAATTGGCAGTGCATTCCAGGCCCCCACCACCCTCTGCGTATACTGAACCTTCTCTCCACTCCTTCCCCCCCCCCCCCCCAACCATTTTCTTGGAATTGTGCCCCCCTGGAACAAAGAAAGCTGAGGGGTGACTTGATAGAGGTGTACAAAATTGAGGGGAAGCGATAGAGTGGACAGGATAAAATTGCTTCCCTTGGTGGTGAATTATAGAACCGGGGGCACAGATTCAAGATAAGTGGCAGTAGGTGTAGAGGGGACATGAGGAAGAACCTTTTTACGCAAAGAGTGGTGGGTGTCTGGAATTCACTGCTTGAATTGGTGGTGGAGGCAGACACCCTAATCTCTTGGTTTAAAAAAAGCATCGGGATCTGCACCTACAGGGCTCTGGGCTGGGTGCAGGAAGGTGGGGCTGCAGTAGAGAGTGACAGTTGGTGTCTCACTGTGGGAGTGCTGCTCGGGCTGCAGTAGAGTAATTAATTTATTGAATTATTTTTCAGTTCAATTAGTGAAAAAAATCGGAGGTTTTTTTTTTTCTAAACAGGAAATAGGCCCAGCAGCAGCCTGGGAAGATTTTGGAGGGTTTAAAAGTAGGCCGCACCTTTGAGCGGGCAGCGTCGTTAGCGGGCAGTGGAGTGAGCAGGGGACAGAGTGAGAGCTAAAAGGGCTTTGGCTCACAGGGCTTCGGCGAGGAAGGTTGTTTGTTTGTTTTTCTTCGGTTACACCCCCTTTTTGTTTTATCCCCAAAACTAAAAAGGACATGGCTGGTATGAGTGGGAGGCCAGTATACTGCATTCGGTGTGGGATGTGGGAGTTCCTGGAGACAACTTGCCTCCCGGAAGTCCATATCTGTGCCAGATGTGTGGAACTGCATCTCCTGAAGGATCGTGTAAGGGAGCTGGAGCTGAGGCTCGATGAACTCAGTTTAGTTAGGGAAAATGAGAGAGTCATAGATAAAAGTTATAGTCAGGTAGTGACACCAGGGTCTCGGAAGGAAGACACGTGGGTCACGGTTAGGAGGGGTAATAGTCAGAAGGGTGATGTGCCAGAAAGCACCCCAGTGGCAGTCTCCCATAAGAGAAAGGGATGGGCAACAGATGGGAGAAGGGAAGGGAGTGAGCAGTCTGTGGAGGGATCCCCTGTGGTTGTCCCCCTCCACAATAGGTATATTGTTTTGGATTCTGTGGAGGGGGATGACCCTCCAGGGGTAAGCCACGAGGACCAGATCGCCTCCACGGGGACAGGCTCAGGGGTCCGGAAGGGAAAGAAGGGGTTTAGGAGAGCGATAGTTGTGGGGGACGCAATAGTTAGAGACACGGACAGGCGCTTCTGTGGGACTGAACGAGAATCCAGGATGGTAGTCTGCCTCCCTGGTGCCGGGGTACTGGATGTCTCCGAGAGGGTAGGAAGCATATTTAAAAAGGAAGGTAGTCAAACGGATGTGATTGTACACATTGGGGGAAATGATGTAGGTAGGAAGAGCAGGGGGGTCATACGAGAGAAATTCAGGGAGTTGGGTGCTAGGCTAAAAAGTAGGACCTCCAGTGTAGCAATCTCTGGACTGCTCCCGGTGCCTAGTGCGGGTGAGGCTCGGAACAGGGAGATTCTACAGTTGAACGCGTGGCTAAAGGACTGGTGCAAGAGGGAGGGTTTTAAATTCATAGATAACTGGGAAATCTTCAAGTCAGGATGGCAACTGTACAGAAAGGATGGGTTACACCTTAACTGGAAGGGAGCAAATATCCTGGCTGGGAGTTTTGCTCGAGTGTTTCGGCAGGATTTAAACCAGTGTGGCAGGGGGGTGGGGAACAAAACAGGAGGTCAGTAAATACTGAGGCTGGGGTCGAGCTGGGGGCCAGGGCAAGGCTAGCTAAGAAGAGGAGCACTCTGGAGGAGGAGGACCTGACTGGGCCTGGAGGTCTGGAGTGCATCTGCTTCAATGCGAGGAGTGTAACGGGTAAAACAGACGAACTTAGGGCCTTAATGCTTGTGCGGAATTTGGATGTGGTTGCGGTGACGGAAACTTGGTTAAAAGAAGGACAGGACTGGCAGCTGAATATTCCGGGGTATCAGTGTTTTAGGCGAGACAGAGGAGGGGCTAAAAAAGGTGGGGGAGTAGCGATATTAGTTAAGGAGCATATTACCGCGGTGCAGAGGGTAGAAAACTTAGAGGGGTCATGTACTGAGTCGCTGTGGGTGGAACTCAGAAACAGGAAGGGTGCAGTCACTATGCTGGGGGTGTACTACAGATCACCCAACAGCCCACGGGAAGTGGAGGAAAGGATATGTCAGGAGATTCTGGATAGGTGCAGAAAACATAGGGTTGTTGTAGTGGGGGACTTTAATTTCCCTGGCACAGACTGGAAAGTGCTTAGAGCTGGGGGACCGGACGGGGAGGAATTTGTAAAATGCGTACTGGAAGGTTCTTTGGAACAGTATGTAGATAGCCCGACTAGAGAGGGGGCTATACTGGACCTAGTTCTGGGAAATGAGCCCGGTCAGGTCGTCAAAGTTTCGGTAGGGGAACATGTGGCAAATAGTGACCACAACTCTGTTAACTTTAGGATAGTAATGGACAAGGATGAGTGCTGTCCTACGGGCAGGGTGCTAAATTGGGGGAAGGCTGACTATAGCCGGATTAGGCAGGAATTGGTGGATGTTGATTGGGAGAGGATGTTCGAGGGTAAGTCCGCGTCTGGCATGTGGGAGTCTTTTAAGGAACTATTGATAAGGCTGCAGGATAGGCATGTGCCTGTAAAAAGGAAAGATAGGAAAGGTAGGATTCGAGAGCCGTGGATAACCAGGGAAATTGAGGATCTGATTAAAATGAAAAGGGAGGCGTACGTTAAGTCCAGGCAACTGAAAACAGATGGAGCTCTGGAGGAATACAGAGAGAGTAGGAAAGATCTCAAACGGGGAGTTAGAAGGACAAAAAGAGGGCACGAGATGTTCTTGGCAGGCAGGATTAAGGAGAATCCTAAGGCATTCTATTCATATGTTAGGAACAAAAGAGTTGTCAGGGAGAAAATCGGACCTCTCAGGGACAAAGGAGGGGAATTATGCTTAGAACCCAAGGGAATAGGGGAGATCCTAAATGAATACTTTGCATCGGTATTCACGAAGGAGAGGGGCGTGTTAACCGGGAGTGTCTCGGAGGGAGGTTTTGACCCGTTAGAGAAAATCTCCATTACGAGAGAGGAAGTGTTAGGTTTTTTAGGGAACATTAAAACTGACAAAGCCCCAGGGCCTGATGGCATCTATCCTCGACTGCTCAGGGAGACGAGAGAGGAAATTGCTGGGCCTCTGACGGAAATCTTTGTCGCTTCTTTGGACACGGGTGAGGTCCCTGAGGATTGGAGGATAGCGAATGTGGTCCCGTTGTTTAAGAAGGGTAGCAGGGATAACCCAGGAAATTATAGGCCGGTGAGCTTGACGTCCGTGGTAGGGAAGTTGTTGGAGAGGATTCTTAGAGACAGGATGTATGTGCATTTAGAACGGAACAATCTCATTAGTGACAGACAGCATGGTTTTGTAAGAGGGAGGTCGTGCCTTACAAATTTGGTGGAGTTTTTTGAGGAAGTGACAAAAACGGTTGATGAAGGAAGGGCCGTGGATGTCGTCTATATGGATTTCAGTAAGGCATTTGACAAAGTCCCACATGGCAGGTTGGTTAAGAAGGTTAAGGCTCATGGGATACAAGGAGAAGTGGCTAGATGGGTGGAGAACTGGCTTGGCCATAGGAGACAGAGGGTAGTGGTCGAAGGGTCTTTTTCCGGCTGGGGGTCTGTGACCAGTGGTGTTCCGCAGGGCTCTGTACTGGGACCTCTGCTATTTGTGATATATATAAATGATTTGGAAGAAGGTGTAACTGGTGTAATCAGCAAGTTTGCGGATGACACAAAGATGGCTGGAATTGCGGATAGCGAAGAGCATTGTCGGGCAATACAGCAGGATATAGATAGGCTGGAAAATTGGGCGGAGAGGTGGCAGATGGAATTTAATCCGGATAAATGCCAAGTGATGCATTTTGGAAGAAATAATGTAGGGAGGAGTTATGCAATAAATGGCAGAGTCATCAGGAGTATAGAAACACAGAGGGACCTAGGTGTGCAAGTCCACAAATCCTTGAAGGTGGCAACACAGGTGGAGAAGGTGGTGAAGAAGGCATATGGTATGCTTGCCTTTATAGGACGGGGTATAGAGTATAAAAGCTGGAGTCTGATGATGCAGCTGTATAGAACGCTGGTTAGGCCGCATTTGGAGTACTGCGTCCAGTTCTGGTCGCCGCACTACCAGAAGGACGTGGAGGCATTGGAGAGAGTGCAGAGAAGGTTTACCAGGATGTTGCCTGGTATGGAGGGTCTTAGCTATGAGGAGAGATTGGGTAGACTGGGGTTGTTCTCCTTGGAAAGACGGAGAATGAGGGGAGATCTAATAGAGGTATACAAGATTATGAAGGGTATAGATAGGGTGAACAGTGGGAAGCTTTTTCCCAGGTCGGAGGTGACGATCACGAGGGGTCACGGGCTCAAGCTGAGAGGGGCGAAGTATAACTCAGACATCAGAGGGACGTTTTTTACACAGAGGGTGGTGGGGGCCTGGAATGCGCTGCCAAGTAGGGTGGTGGAGGCAGGCACGCTGACATCGTTTAAGACTTACCTGGATAGTCACATGAGCAGCCTGGGAATGGAGGGATACAAACGATTGGTCTAGTTGGACCAAGGAGCGGCACAGGCTTGGAGGGCCGAAGGCCTGTTTCCTGTGCTGTACTGTTCTTTGTTCTTTGTTCTTTGAAGGGGGGGAGGTTTAACACGGATATCAGAAGGACATATTTCACACAGAGGGTCGTGGGGGCCTGGAATGTGTTGCCGGGCAAGGTGGTAGAGGCGGACACACTGGGAACGTTTAAGACTTATCTAGACAGCTATATGACCGGAGTGGGAATGGAGGGATACAAAAGAGTGGTCTAGTTTGGACCAGGGAGCGGCGCGGGCTAATTGTTCCTTGTTTCTCGTTTCAAGGCTTCATTCTATGATCATCTTGCTGGTGCCAGTACAGAGCGAGACTGCGGATAGTTGGGAACCTGTCTCAGGGGCAGGGAATTCATATGGTGTTCATGGAAGTGGAAATGACTAGGGTTGGGAAGCATTTTCCGATCAGGGCCATTGTGATCTCCTGGACTCGTTTCGATCGCCTCAGGGGGTCGGAGAGGAATTTCCCAGATTTTTTTTTTTCCCCATATTGGCCCTGGGGTTTTTCACTCTGGGTTTTCGCCTCTCCCTGGGGATCACATGGTCTGGAATAGAGGGGTGGGGGTGAGTTAATAGGTTGTAATGAACGGTAGCACAGTGGTTAGCACTGCTGCTTCACAGCTCCAGGGTCCCGGGTTCGATTCCCGGCTCGGGTCACTGTCTGTGTGGAGTTTGCACATTCTCCTCGTGTCTGCGTGGGTTTCCTCCGGGTGCTCCGGTTTCCTCCCACAGTCCAAAGATGTGCGGGCTAGGTTGATTGGCCAGGTTAAAAATTGCCCCTTAGAGTCCTAAAATGCGTAGATTAGAGGGATTAGCGGGTAGATATGTGGGGGTAGGGCCTGGGTGGGATTGTGGTCGGTGCAGACTCGATGGGCCGAATGGCCTCCTTCTGCACTGCAGGGTTTCTATGAAAGCATCGTAGCTGTGAGGGACAGCTCGGTGGATAGGATATTGGTATGTAGATAGGCTGGAAAATTGGGCGGGGATCCTGGATTCAGGATTCAATCCTGGACCGGGGAGCGGCGCGGGCTTGGAGGGCCGAAGGGCCTGTTCCTGTGCTGTATTGTTCTTTGTTCTTTGTGGGATTAGAAAAGGCATCTTGGTGTCCTCAAGCTGGCATAGACACGTTGGGCTGAATGGCCTCCTCCTATGCTGTAACTTTTCTCTGGTTCTATCTAAAATAAAAGATACAATTCTAAAGGGGGTATATGCGCATAAATCATTGACGATGGCAGGAGAGGTTGAGAGTGGTTAATAATGTACCTGATATAGATAAAGGCAAAATACTGCTGGAATATGAAACCGAAACACAAAATGCTGGAAAATCTCAGCAGGTTTGACAGCATCCATGGAAAGAAAATAGAGCCAACATTTGCTCTGATGAAGGGTCATCCAGACTCGAAATGTTGGCTCTATTCTTTCTCCACAGATGCTGTCAGACCTGCTCAGATCTTAGAGCATTTTTTGTTTTGGTACCCAATATCGACCGTGTTTTATAAATCAGCATGTGGGCACATAAGAAAGTTATGTTAATCCTGGTTTGGCCTCAGCTGGAATATTGTGTCCCGTTCTGGACTTTACATTTTAGGAAGGATGTGAAGGCAGGAAAGATGCGCAAGAATGATTCCAGGGACAAGTTGGTGCAGTGACCAGTGAATGAAGATTTATCTGAACAAGGAACATCCGTTATGAAGACAGATTGGAGAGGTTGAGACTGTGTTTTCCTTAGTGAAGAGAAGGGTGAGGGAAGATTTTGATTGAGGTGTTTGAAATCATGAGGGGGGTCTGGACAGAGCAGATAGAGAGAAACTGTTCCTGTTGGTGGAAAACCCGAGAAGCAGATTTAAGGCAACTGGCAAAAGAAGCAATGGAGATCGGAGGAAAAACTTTTTCAAGCAGTGAGTGGTTCAGCTCTGGAATATACTGCCTGAGAGTGTGGTGGAGACAGTGTCAATCCTGGCTTCAGAAGGAAATTGCATAATTATTTGAGGAAAATGTGTAGGGCTACAGGGAATAGCAGAGAAGGGGGGTTCGGTGAATTGCTCCTGCAGAAGAACAGCATAAGCAATGGGCAAAGTGGCTTACTCTTATGCTATCACCGTCCTATGATTCTCATTCCCCTGGCTCTGCCTGCATGGAACTTTATCTGTTTCTCTTAAACTATTTTATATTTCTTGGAAGTTTACTCTCATTATACCATCTGCCTCTTCATCAGTTCTAGGTTTTCCACTCTTGACAGTATTAAGTCCCTTTTCACCTAATATATTCCTTAACTCATTGAGTTAGCCTTGATTGGCCCACTCATGATTGGACCTTTTCTCAATTGAATATTAATTTGCTGAGAATTATAAATGAATTATTGAAATCTTCATTGCTTATCTGCTGTTATATCTTTTAACTTAATTTTCCAAAATGCCCCAGCTAACTCTCCTCTTGTACTACAAAACTGATTTTTATTTCAATTCAAGGCCCTCATTTCAAAGTTCACAATATCTCTGATTCTGATCACTAATCCTCAGTCACTCCATTATTAATCAACCCTGTTTCATTGTACAATTTTAGATGTGAAGTGGCCTGCCTGTTCTTGGGTTCTCTGACACCGTTGTTGATCCTACATTGCCAGCAGCTCCAGCTGGAGGTCAAGATAAATCACTGAGGTTCATTATTGGAATGATTCAAATTGACAGTCTTTCCTTTCTCTTGCAGGGCGTTTTGCTGATTCTCATGAACTCTCTGAGCTGGGTATGTATTAGAGAGGTGTGTGCAGGGAAGGGGGGTTGGTGGCGTATGGGTAATGTCACTGGATTAGCAATCCAGTGACCACAGGCTAATGCTCTGAGGACGCTGGTTCAAAGCATACAACAGCAGCTGGTAACTTATAAATCAGTTATGGAGATTGTGAAACTAGCATTGATTGTTGTTAAAAACCCATCTGGTTCACTAATGTCCACTAAAGGGAAAGATATCTGCTGTCCTTATCTAGTCTGGCTTACATGTCACTCCTGACCCACAGCAATGTGGCTGACTCATAAATGACCACCTGGAGTGCACTCACGTTACACATTTCAAGGGCAATTGGGGATGGGCAACAAATACAGACAGGCCTTGCCAGCGACACCCATGTCACATGAACAAATGTATTTTTAAAAAGGGATGGGGCTCAGGATGGTGTCAGTAACAGGCAATGTGAAGAACATGATAAAAGTCTCTGCTTTAATTAGGCACATTCAGTGGCAGCATCGTACTGAGCAGTTTGCTGATCACACAGGCGGCTGTCTGTGTGCTGAGAACAGCCTGCTGATCACAGACAGGCGTCTGTATACTGAGAACGGTGTGATCACAGATGGCTGTCTCTGTACTGAATAGTCTGCGGATCGGAGTCAGATGGCTGTCTCTGTACGAGAACAGTGAGCTCATCACAGCCAGACGACTGTGTACTGAGAACAGCCTTCTGATCACATGCAGACAGGCGTCTCTATACTGAACAGTGTGATCATCACAGACGGCTCTCTGAACTGAGAACCGTCTGCTGATCACAGACAGATGGCTGTCCCTTTACTGAAAATAGCTTTCTGATCACAGATGGCTGTCTCTGTACTGAGAATATCACAAACAGATGGGCATCTGTACTGAGTACAGTGTGCTCATCACAGATGGCTGTCTGTGTACTGAGAACAATGTCTCATCACAGACGGATGTCTGCACTGAGAACAGTGTGCTCATTGCAGGCAGACGTGCGTCTGTACTGAACTGTGCTCATCACAGACAGATGGGTATCTGTACTGAGAACAATGTCTCATCACAGACCGGCTGTCTCTGTATTCAGAACAGTGTGATCATCACAGACGACTGCCTCGGAACTGAACAGTCTGCTATCACAGTCAAGCAGCTGTCTCTCTATTGAGAACAGTCTGTTGATCATAGTCAGGTGGCTGACTCTGTACAGCGAACAGTCTGCTGATCACAGACGGACGGCTGTCTCTGAATTGCGAACAGCCTACTGATCACAGACAGACGGGTGTGTGTACTGACAACAGTCTGCTGATCACAGACACACAGCTGTTTCTGTACTGAGAACAGTGTGCTCGTCACAGACAGATGAGTGTCTCTGTACTGAACAGTCTTTTGATCACAGGCGATGGGTGTCCCTCTATACTGAACAGTCTACTGCTCACAGACAGACGGGTCTGTGTACTGAACAGTCTGATCATAGACGGATGGCTGTCTGTATATTGAGAACAGTGTGATCGTCGCAGGCAGACGGCTGAGTCTGTACTGAACAGCCTTCAGATCACTGACGGGCGTCAGTACTGAACAGTGTGCTGATCACAGACGGCTGTTTGTACTGAACAGTTTACTGATCACAGATGGACGGGTGTGTGCACTGACAACAGTCTGATCACAGACGGCTGTCTCTGAATTGCAAACAATCTGCTGATCACAGACAGACGGATGTGTGTACTGACAACAGCCTGCTGATCACAGACACACAGCTGTTTCTGTACTGAGAACAGTGCGCTCATCACAGACAGACAAGTGTCTCTGTACTAAGGCAGAGAATCCTAAGGCATTTTATTCATATGTTAGGAACAAAAGAGTTGTCAGGGAAAAAGTCGGACCTCTCGGGGACAAAGGAGGGGAATTATGCTCAGAACCCAAGGGATTAGGGGAGATCCTAAATGAATACTTTGCATCGGTATTCACAAAGGAGAGGGACCTGTTGACTGGGAGTGTCTTGGAGGGAGGTGTTGACCCGTTAGAGAGAATCTCCATTACAAGGGAGGAAGTGTTAGGTTTTTTTAGGTAACATTAAAACTGACAAATCCCTAGGGCCTGATGGCATCTATCCTAGACTGCTCAGGGAGACAAGAGATGTAATTGCTGGGCCTCTGACGGAAATCTTTGTCTCTTCATTGGACACAGGTGAGGTCCCTGAGGATTGGAGGATAGCGAATGTGGTACCGTTATTTAAGAAGGGTAGCAGGGATAACCCGGGTAATTATAGGCCAGTGAGCTTGATGTCCGTGGTAGGGAAGTTGTTGGAGAGGAATCTTAGAGACAGGATGTATGCGCATTTAGAACGGAACAATCACATTAGTGACAGACAGCATGGTTTTGTAAGAGGGAGGTCGTGCCTTACAAATTTGGTGGAGTTTTTTGAGGAAGTGACAAAAACGGTTGACCAAGGAAGGGCCATGGATGTCGTCTATATGGATTTCAGTAAGGCAGTTGACACAGTCCCTCATGGCAGGTTGGTTAAGAAGGTTAAGGCTCATGGGATACAAGGAGAGGTGGCTAGATGGGTAGAAAACTGGCTTGGCCACAGGAGACAGAGGGTAGCAGTCGAAGGGTCTTTTTCCGGCTGGAGATCTGTGACCAGTGGTGTTCCGCAGGGCTCTGTACTGGGACCTCTGCTATTTGTGATATATATAAATGATTTGGAAGAAGGTGTAACTGGTGTTGTCAGCAAGTTTGCGGATGACACGAAGATGGCTGGACTTGTGGATAGCGATGAACATTGTCAGACAATACAGCAGGATATAGGCTGGAAAATTGGGCGGAGAAATGGCAAATGGAATTTAATCCAGATAAATGCGAAGTGATGCATTTTGGAAGAACTAATGTACGGGGGAGTTATACAATAAATGGCAGAGCCATCAAGAGTATAGAAACACAGAGGGACCTAGGTGTGCAAGTCCACAAATCCTTGAAGGTGGCAACACAGGTGGAGAATGTGGTGAAGAAGACATATGGTATGCTTGCCTTTATCAGACGGGGTATAGAGTATAAAAGCTGGAGTCTGATGTTGCAGCTGTATAGAATGCTGGTTAGGCCACATTTGGAGTACTGCGTCCAGTTCTGGTCGCCGCACTACCAGAAGGACGTGGAGGCTTTAGAGAGAGTGCAGAGAAGGTTTACCAGGATGTTGCCTGGTATGGAGGGTCTTGGCTATGAGGAGAGATTGGGTAAACTGGGCTTGTTCTCCCTGGAAAGATGGAGAATGAGGGGAGATCTAATAGAGGTGTACAAAATTATGAAGGGTATAGATAGGGTGAACAGTGGGAAGCTTTTTCCCAGGTCGGAGGTGACGATCACGAGGGGTCACGGGCTCAAGGTGAGAGGGGCGAGGTATAACTCAGATATTAGAGGGATGTTTTTTCAGAGAGTGGTGGGGGCCTGGAATGCGCTGCCAAGTAGGGTGGTGGAGGCAGACACGCTGGCATCATTAAGACTTACCTGGATAGTCACATGAGCAGCCTGGGAATGGAGGGATACAAACGATTGGTCTAGTTGGACCAATGAGTGGCACAGGCTTGGAGGGCCGAAGGGCCTGTTTCCTGTGCTGTACTGTTCTTTGTTTCCTTTGTTTGTTTTACTGAGAACAGTCTTTTGCTCTCAGGCGATGGGTGTCCCTCTATACTGAGAGCAGACTGCTGATCACAGACGGGTGTGTGTACTGAGAACAGTCTGCTCACAGATGGGCCTTTGTACTGAGAACCTTCTGATCACCGATAGACGGGCGGCAGTACTGAAAACAGTGTACTCATCACAAACCGGCTCTCTGTGTACTGAGAACAGTCTGATCACAGACAGACAGGTGTGTGTACTAAGTCTGCTGACCACAGACAGACGGGTGTGTCTCTTGAGAACAGTCTGCTGATCACAGACCGGGTGTGTGTCCTGAGAACAGTCAGCTGATCACAGATGCACAGCTGTTTCTGTATTGAGAACAGCCTTCTGATCACTAGCAGACGGGCGTCTGTACTGAGAACAGTGTGCTCATCACAGACCGGCTGTCTCTGTATTGAGAACAGCCTTCTGATGGCAATTATACATTCCCAAAATCAGATTGTCCACCTTTCCTGTGGGCATTATCCAGTAAACATTAATACAAATCAGTCAGTCATCATCCTGTCATTAACTCCAGACAATAACAATACACATCATGACCTAATGGGATTTCATTTGTTGTTAAATTGCAGGCGTTACCACCCTTCTGTTGCCCAGCAATATGGGACGCTGGACAGTGAAATGATTCCCACCAAATTGAACCCACGTGACTCTCGTCCGACCCTGAGAAATTCTTGTCTGCTCGCCACCTGCATTATCTCTCGGAGTTGTATGACCCGATTCATAAGGCTAGCATTGGTAGCCATCTTGTTCCTGACCACTGCTGATGATAGCATTACTGCTTTTCAGGGGATCTATTGATCCTTCCCCCTCCCTGTATTTGTCACTGACTGAAATTTCACAAAATGTAACCAAAAGCAAAACACCTCCATCTTGTAAATGAGAAATCATAGAAACCCTACAGTGCAGAAGGAGGCCATTCGGCCCATCGAGTCTGCACCGACCACAATCCCACCCAGGCCTTGCCCCCACATATTTACCCGCTAATCCCACGACTCTAAGGGGCAATTTTTAACATGGCCAATCAACCTAACCTGCACATCTTTGGACTGTGGGAGGAAACCGGAGCACCCGGAGGAAACCCACGCAGACACGAGGAGAATGTGCAAACTCCACACAGACAGTGACCCGAGCTGGGAATCGAACCCGGGACCCTGGAGCTGTGAAGCAGCAGTGCTAACCACTGTGCTACCGTGCCGCAAATGTTAATAATTTCTATGGCAACAGCCCTGGCCGGCTTACTTTCCAAGAGTCCAAGATCATTCATTCTAAAGTTAGTATCATGTTAGTGTTCCTAAATCTTTGGTTATTCGTTTATTAGCCTAATTATCCCCCCTACATCACGGGGCAATAAAGATTGTAAGAGAGAGGGAGCTTCCATGTCTTCTGCCGAAGCTTGTTGCGTTGAATACTGGAGTGGCTACAATTTGGGTCATTATTTAACGTGAGTTTGTATTTGTTTGACAGTCTACTCAGCATCCAACTTGTTAGTGCTGGTCAATGATGGCATATTGAGGAAAGGTATCCCTCAGATGCCCCTAGTGGTAAGTACTGCTTCACTTTACAATTTTGAAAGTATTGTCACGCTGTAAAAAAAAATTGAACAACCACACATACTGAGCTCTTCTCACTCAAGCCCAATATTAAAATATGCTGACATCCAATTTAACACCATGTAACTCCGGGCTAGATCCGGTTAGATTTGAGTCTGTAACTCACTCCCGAGTATCTTCTGTTCTACTTTAACCAACCCCAAACACCTCAATTAAAGTCCAGTCTGTAATTCACTCTGGGATAATTAATCTATATGTAAGCCACCCAAACCTCAATTAGATTTCAGTCTGTAACTCACTTCTGGAAATCTGTTATGCTATATATTATCCATCCAATATCTGTTCTATATATAAACGGCATGGTAGCACAGTGGTTAGCACTGCTGCTTCACAGCTCCAGGGTCCCGGGTTCGATTCCCGGCTCGGGTCACTGTCTGTGTGGAGTTTGCACATTCTCCTCGTGTCTGCGTGGGTTTCCTCCAGGTGCTCCGGTTTCCTCCCACAGTCCAAAGATGTGTGGGTTAGGTTGATTGGCCAGGTTAAAAAAAATTGCCCCTTAGAGTCCTGGGATGCGTAGGTTAGAGGGATTAGCGGGTAAAATATGTGGTGGTAGGGCCTGGGTGGGATTGTGGTCGGTGCAGACTCGATGGGCTGAATGGCTGCCTTCTGCACTATAGGGTTTCTATGATTCTATGAAACCTCCCCAAACTCCCTAATTAGATTCCAGTCTGTAACTCATTGCGGATATCTGTTAGTTGTTATGGTTCAGGTCAGAAACTCCCAAGTGTTTTATGAAGTCTGCCTGGATCATAAGTTTTGCATCTTGAATTTGGCTCGGATAAGCATAATAGGCTTCACTTCAGGTATGATTCAAATGACCCAACAGGGAGCTTTTATCAAACAAAATTTATTTAAGTATATAGTCAACATGTATAGTAAGAAAATTAGCAAGAACTTTAATCAATTACAAACAAAACAACCACGACAATGTATAACCCTTAACAAAGATATCTAACATGTTTCAATCAAACCAAACTCTGTAAACAACCCTTTAAACACGTTCAATACAGCAAAGTCTACTGCTCACGTGATAAGGGAATTTGAGTCCTTTGGTTGAAGTCTGCAGTTTGGATTCATTCTGAGCAGTTTGAAGACAAAGACAGCTTCCCAAAACACCAGAGACACTGTTCCAGCCCCCAACAACAGCAGGTTTTCACCCTTCAGGAAAACAAGATCCTGTTTTCAGCTAACCAACAAAATTTTGAAAACAATGGCGAGGAAAAACGCTTCCTTTTGGCTTGCTATCCCTTCTAAAACTAAAACGGTTCCAAACTGAAAAAGAAAAAACTGCCTGGAAATACACCATCCTCCTGACAATGGAGGATCATTAAACTAATCCCAGAGTAAATAATAACAAATGGGATTACTATCTCAATGGAAACAAATTAAAACATGCTACCGTGCAAAGGGACCTGGGGGTCCTTGTGCATGAGACGCAAAAGCCCAGTCTGCAGGTACAACAGGTGATCAAGAAGGCAAATGGGATGTTGGCCTATATCGCGAGGGGGATAGAATATAAAAGCAGGGATGTCATGATGCACCTGTACAGGGCATTGGTGAGGCCGCAGCTGGAATACTGTGTGCAGTATTGGTCCCCTTATATGAGGAAGGATATATTGGCATTGGAGGGAGTGCAGAGAAGGTTCACCAGGTTGATACCGGAGATGAGGGGTTTGGATTATGAGGAGAGGCTGAGGAGATTGGGTTTGTACTCGTTGGAGTTTAGAAGGATGAGGGGGGATCTTATGGAGACTTATAAGATAATGCGGGGGCTGGATAGGGTGGAGGCGGAGAGATTCTTTCCACTTAGTGAGGAAGTTAAAACTAGAGGACACAGCCTCAAAATAAAGGGGGGTCGGTTTAAGACAGAGTTGAGGAGGAACGTCTTCTCCCAGAGGGTGGTGAATCTCTGGAATTCTCTGCCCACTGAGGTGGTGGAGGCTACCTCGCTGAATATGTTTAAAGCGCGGATGGATGGATTCCTGATCGGTAAGGGAATTAAGGGTTTTGGGGATCAGGCGGGTAAGTGGTACTGATCCACGTCAGATCAGCCATGATCTTATTGAATGGCGGGGCAGGCTCGAGGGGTTAGATGGCCTACTCCTGCTCCTATTTCTTATGTTCTAAACACAAACAACCCTATTTAAGCCACTTTAGCAATAAAAGGACATTTCCAGTCAAGTAGACAACAATGACATCACTGAAGCTGTGAGAGCTGCAGAAATCATGTTTTTTAAAAAAAACTTAAAGATGCACGAACATAGTTTCCCCCCCTTAAGAAAGAAATGCATCAACCTTCAAAGGTGGTTTCATTTTTCAAACCCTTTCAGTTTCACAGTATTAGTATTCAAATAATAAAGATACAAATATTTTACGAAATCAAAACACGCAAACATAATAGTAATATAGTTGATTTCAGTCCTCGTCTTCCTCCATCAAACATTCCTTATCGCATTCATGACAAACTGCTTCATCTCAAATTCTCCTTAATCCTGCATGGATTCCAAGTTCAAACTCAGTTTG
>NW_027593405.1:5000-33051 GCF_964213995.1 Mustelus asterias
CTTGGTGCTACTCGTGGCAATCATCATTCTCGTTTACAGGTACTGACCTCAGCATGACCCAGATACCACCCCCCACCCCCGGCCCCCCAACCCGGCCGTACCACCAACATCCCCGACCTGTATCGAACCCCGTGCTGTACCTGTCCTGGGAGTGTTTGATGGGGACAGTGTAGAGGGAGCTTTACTCTGTATCTAACCCCGTGCTGTATCTGTCCTGGGAGTGTTTGATGGGGACAGTGTAGAGGGAGCTTTACTCTGTATCTAACCCCGTGCTGTACCTGTCCTGGGAGTGTTTGATGGGGGATAGTGTAGAGGGAGCTTTACTCTGTATCTAACCCCGTGCTGTACCTGTCCTGGGAGTGTTTGATGGGGACAGTGTAGAGGGAGCTTTACTCTGTATCTAACCCCGTGCTGTACCTATCCTGGGAGTGTTTGATGGAGACAGTGTAGAGGGACCTTTACTCTGTATCTAACCCCGTGCTGTACCTGTCCTGGGAGTGTTTGATGGGGGACAGTGTAGAGGGAGCTTTACTCTGTATCTAACCCCGTGCTGTAACTGTCCTGGGAGTGTTTGATGGGGACAGTGTAGAGGGAGCTTTACTCTGTATCTAACCCCGTGCTGTACCTGTCCTGGGAGTGTTTGATGAGGGACAGTGTAGAGGGAGCTTTACTCTTTACCTGTCCTGGGAGTGTTTGATATGGGACAGTGTAGAGGGAGCTTTACTCTGTATCTAACCCCGTGCTGTACCTGTCCTGGGAGTGTTTGATGGGGACAGTGTAGAGGGAGCTTTACTCTGTATCTAACCCCGTGCTGTACCTGTCCTGGGAGTGTTTGATGGGGGACAGTGTAGAGGGAGCTTTACTCGGTATCTAACCCCGTGCTGTACCTGTCCTGGGAGTGTTTGATGGGGGACAGTGTAGAGGGAACTTTACTCTGTATCGAACCCCGTGCTGTACCTGTCCTGGGAGTGTTTGATGGGGGACAGTGTAGAGGGAGCTTTACTCTGTATCTAACCCCATGCTGTACCTGTCCTGGGAGTGTTTGATGGGGGACAGTGTAGAGGGAGCTTTACTCTGTATCTAACCCCGTGCTGTACCTGTCCTGGGAGTGTTTGATGGGGGACAGTGCAGAGGGAGCTTTACTCTGTATCTAACCCCGTGCTGTACCTGTCCTGGGAGTGTTTGATGGGGACAGTGTAGAGGGAGCTTTACTCTGTATCTAACCCCGTGCTGTACCTGTCCTGGGAGTGTTTGATGGGGGACAGTGCAGAGGGAGCTTTACTCTGTATCTAACCCCGTGCTGTTCCTGTCCTGGGAGTGTTTGATGGGGGACAGTGTAGAGGGAGCTTTACTCTGTATCTAACCCCGTGCTGTACCTGTCCTGGGAGTGTTTGATGGGGACAGTGTAGAGGGAGCTTTACTCTGTATCTAACCCCGTGCTGTACCTGTCCTGGGAGTGTTTGATGGGGGACAGTGTAGAGGGAGCTTTACTCTGTATCGAACCCCGTGCTGTACCTGTCCTGGGAGTGTTTGATGGGGACAGTGTAGAGGGAGCTTTACTCTGTATCTAACCCTGTGCTGTACCTGTCCTGGGAGTGTTTGATGGGGACAGTGTAGAGGGAGCTTTACTCTGTATCTAACCCCGTGCTGTACCTGTCCTGGGAGTGTTTGATGGGGACAGTGTAGAGGGAGCTTTACTCTGTATCTAACCCCGTGCTGTACCTGTCCTGGGAGTGTTTGATGGGGACAGTGTAGAGGGAGCTTTACTCTGTATCTAACCCTGTGCTGTACCTGTCCTGGGAGTGTTTGATGGGGGACAGTGTAGAGGGAGCTTTACTCTGTATCGAACCCCGTGCTGTACCTGTCCTGGGAGTGTTTGATGGGGGACAGTGTAGAGGGAGCTTTACTCTGTATCTAACCCCGTGCTGTACCTGTCCTGGGAGTGTTTGATGGGGGACAGTGTAGAGGGAGCTTTACTCTGTATCGAACCCCGTGCTGTACCTGTCCTGGGAGTGTTTGATGGGGGACAGTGCAGAGTGAGCTTTACTCTGTATCTAACCCCGTGCTGTACCTGTCCTGGGAGTGTTTGATGGGGACAGTGTAGAGGGAGCTTTACTCTGTATCTAACCCCGTGCTGTACCTGTCCTGGGAGTGTTTGATGGGGGACAGTGTAGAGGGAGCTTTACTCTGTGTCTAACCCCGTGCTGTACCTGTCCTGGGAGTGTTTGATGGGGGACAGTGTAGAGGGAGCTTTACTCTGTATCGAACCCCGTGCTGTACCTGTCCTGGGAGTGTTTGATGGGGACAGTGTAGAGGGAGCTTTACTCTGTATCTAACCCCGTGCTGTACCTGTCCTGGGAGTGTTTGATGGGGACAGTGTAGAGGGAGCTTTACTCTGTATCTAACCCCGTGCTGTACCTGTCCTGGGAGTGTTTGATGGGGACAGTGTAGAGGGAGCTTTACTCTGTATCTAACCCCGTGCTGTACCTGTCCTGGGAGTGTTTGATGGGGACAGTGTAGAGGGAGCTTTACTCTGTATCTAACCCCGTGCTGTACCTGTCCTGGGAGTGTTTGATGGGGGACAGTGTAGAGGGAGCTTTACTCTGTATCTAACCCCGTGCTGTACCTGTCCTGGGAGTGTTTGATCGGGACAGTGTAGAGGGAGCTTTACTCTGTATCTAACCCCGTGCCGTACCTGTCCTGGGAGTGTTTGATGGGGACAGTGGAGAGGGAGCTTTACTCTGTATCTAACCCCGTGCTGTACCTGTCCTGGGAGTGTTTGATGGGGGACAGTGCAGAGGGAGCTTTACTCTGTATCTAACCCCGTGCTGTACCTGTCCTGGGAGTGTTTGATGGGGGACAGTGTAGAGGGAGCTTTACTCTGTATCTAACCCCGTGCTGTACCTGTCCTGGGAGTGTTTGATGGGGGACAGTGTAGAGGGAGCTTTACTCTGTATCTAACCCCGTGCTGTACCTGTCCTGGGAGTGTGAGTAACTCTGAGATAATTCTTGGTATACAGGAGGAAGAGTCAGAAAGCTGTGCGAGATTACAAGAAGGTTCTGGTGCAGCTGGTGAACCTGGAGACCAGAGTTGGTGATCAGTGTCGGAAGGAATTCACAGGTGAGGGAACACCCCCCCCCCCCACCCCCACCCCCCCCCCCCCCCCACTCTACTTCCCCCAGTTCAGACCGGTTACCCGAACCTCCCTTGCTCTTGGTAACTGTCCCCAACTCTCTCCTCCCTCTTGCTGTCCGCAGACCTGATGACAGAGATGAACGATCTGACGGGGGATCTGGAGGGGACTCGAATCCCCTTCCTGGAATACCGGTCGTTTGCGGAGAGAATCTTCTTCCCGGGACACAAGGAGTCGCCGCTGCGTCGCGACCTCGGCCTCTCAGAGCTGCGCCGCCACACTGTCGAGCAGGGACTGAACCAACTGGCCAACCTCCTGAACAATAAAGTCTTCCTGATTCGGGTACGTGAATGTCCCGCTCCGTCACACCCAGATTTCATTCCGTTTAGCAAAATAGAAACTAGACGCAGGGGGAGGCCATTCGGCCCGAGCGTCCTGGAGGTTTACAGCATGGAAACAGGCCCCTCGGCCCAACTTTTAACCAGTTTTCTTTTAACCACTAAACTAGTCCCAATTGCCCGCATTTGGCCCATATCCCTCCATACCAATCATACCCATGTAACTGTCTAAACGCTTTTTAAAATTGTACCCGCCTCTACTACTGCCTTTGGCAGCTCGTTCAAGACACTCACTGACACTCAACTAGACACTCAACTGGAGTACTGTGTGCAATTTTGGTCCCCTTATTTGCGGAAGGATGTATTGGTCTTAGAGGGAGTACAGAGAAGGTTCACCAGGTTGATACCGGAGACGAGGGGTGTAGCTTATGAGGAGAGATTGAGTAGATTGGGTCTGTACTCGTTGGAGTTTAGAAGGCTGAGGGGAGATCTTATAGAGACATTTAAGATAATGAAGGGGCTGGATAGGGTAGAGGTGGAGAGATTCTTTCCACTTAGAAAGGAAGCTCGAACTAGAGGGCACAGCCTCAAAATAAAGGGGGAGTCAGTTTAGGACAGAGTTGAGGAGGAACGTCTTCTCTCAGAGGGTAGTGAATCTCTGGAATTCTCTGCCCATTGAAGCAGTGGAGGCTTCCTCGTTAAATATGTTTAAGGCACAGGTAGATAGATTTCTGATCAATAAGGGAATTAAGGGTTATGGGGAGCGGGCGGGTAAGTGGAACTGAACCCACTATCAGATCAGCCATGATCTTATTGAATGGCGGGGCAGGCTCGAGGGGCTAGATGGCCTACTCCTGCTCCTATTTCTTATGTTCTTATGTACTCACCACCCTCTGTGTGAAGCAATTGTGGCACAGTGGCACAGTGGTTAGCACTGCTGCCTCTCAGCGCCAGAGACCTGGGTTCGATTCCCGGCTTGGGTCACTGTCTGTGCGGAGTCTGCATGTTCTCCCCGTGTCTGCGTGGGTTTCCTCCCACTGTCCGAAAGACGTGCTGGTTTGTGTGTATTGGCCGTGCTAAATTCTCCCTCAGTGTACCTGAACAGGCGCTGGAGTGTGGCAACTAGGGGATTTTCACAGTAACTTCATTGCGGTGTTAATGTAAGCCTACTTGTGACACTAATAAATAAACTTAAACTTTCTGGACCCTTTTGTATCTCTCCCCTCTCACCTTAAACCTATACCCTCTAGTTTTAGACTCCCCTACCTTTGGGAAAAGATATTGACTATCCAGCTGATCTATGCCCCTCATTATTTTATAGACCTCTATAAGATCACCCCTCAGCCTCCTACGCTCCAGAGGAAAAAGTCCCAGTCGATCCAGCCTCTCCTTATAACTCAAACCCTCAAGTCCCGGTAGCATCCAAGTAAATCTTTTCTGCACTCTTTCTAGTTTAATAATATCCTTTCTATAATAGGGTGATCAGAACTGTACACAGTATTCCAAGTGTGGCCTTACCAATGTCTTGTACAACTTCAACAAGACGCCCCAACTCCTGTTTTCAATGTTCTGACCAATGAAACCAAGCATGCCGAATGCCTTCTTCACCACTCTGTCCACCTGTAACTCCACTTTCAAGGAGCTATGAACCCGTACCCCTAGATCTCTTTGTTCTGTAACTCTCCCCAACACCCTACCATTAACTGAGTAAGTCCTGCCTTGGTTCAATCTACCAAAATGCATCACCTCGCATTTATCTAAATTAAACTCCATCTGCCATTCGTCAGCCCACTGGCCCAATTGATCAAGATCCTGTTGCAATTGGAGATAACTTTCTTCACTGTCCACCATGCCACCAATCTTAGTGTCGTCTGCAAACTTACTAACCATGCCCCCTATATTCTCATCCAAATCATTAATATAAATGACAAATAACAGTGGTCCTTCCAGCTGCTCCACCATTCATTTTGATCATAGAACCATAGAAAATTACAGCTCAGAAACAGGCCTTTTGGCCCTTCTTGTCTGTGCCGAACCATTTTATGCCTAGTCCCACTGACCTGCACTTGGACCATATCCCTCCACACCCCTCTCATCCATGAACCCATCCAAGTTTTTCTTAAATGTTAAAAGTGACCCCGCATTTACCACTTTATCCGGCAGCTCATTCCACACTCCCACCACTCACGGCTGATCATCAAATTCAATATCCTGATCCCCCCCTTCCCCCCCATATCCCTCGATCCCTTTAGCCCCAAGAGCGATATCTAATTTCTTCCTGAAATCACACAACGTTTTGGCCTCAGCTACTTTCTGTGGGAGTGAATTCCACACATTCACCACCCTCTGGGTGAAGAAATTTCTCCTCACCTCAGTTCTAAAAGATTTACCCCTTATCCTCAAACTCTGACCCCTAGTTCTGGACTCCCCCCACCATCGGGAACATTCTTTCTGAATCTACCCTGTCTAACCCTGTTAGAATTTTATAAGTTTCTATGATTTGATTTATTATTGTCACATGTGTTGGGATACAGTGAAAAGTATTGTTTCTTGCGCACTGTGCATACCATTCATAGAGTACATAGGGGCAAAGGAAACAAGAGAGTGCAGAATGTAGTGTTACAGTCATAGCTAGGGTGTAGAGAAAGATCAACTTAATGCGAGGTAGGTCCATTCAAAAGTCTGACAGCAGCAGGGAAGAAGCTGTTCTTGAGTCGGTTGGTGCGTTGGAAGAGAGAATGTCCGGGGTGTGTGGGGTTGTTGATTATGCTGGCTGCTTTGCCGGGGCAGCGGGAAGTGTAGACAGAGTCAATGGATGGGAGGCTGGTTTGCATGATGGATTGGGCTACATTCACAACCCTTTGTAGTTCCTTGCGGGTTTGGGCAGAGCAGGAGCCCAGACCAAGCTGTGATACACCCAGAAAGAATGCTTTCTATGGAGCATCTGTAAAAGTTGGAGAGAGATGTAGCTGACATGGCAAATTTCCTTAGTCTTTTGAGAAAGTAGAGGCATTGGTGGGGCTTTCTTAACTATAGTGTCGGCATGGGGGGGACCAGGACAGGTTGTTGATGATCTGGACACCTAAAAACCTGAAGCTCTTGAACCTTTCTACTTCGTCCCCGTTGATGTAGACAGGAGCATGTTCTCCTTTACGCTTCCTGAAGTCGATGACAATCTCCTCCGTTTTGTTGACATTGAGGGAGAGATTATTGTTGCCGCACCAGTTCACCAGATTCTCTATCTCATTCCTGTACTCTGTCTCGTCATTGTTTGAGATCCGACCCACTACGGTGGTGTCGTCAGCAAACTTGAAAATGGAGTTGGAGGGGAATTTGGCCACACAGTCAGGGGTGTATCAGGAGTATAGTAGGGGGCTGAGAACACAGCCTGCGTGGTCACACCATGTCTCCATCTTTCCACCATGAACTGTCTCCATCGCTATTTCCAAACCAGAGCTCTCGACAGAGGATTCAACTCTGTTGACACAAGTGTTCCCCCGCCTCAATCCCGGCACAGAGACAGGCCATTCGGCCCTTCTGCTTCGTACTAGTGTCTCTGCCCCCACCCCCTCCCTTCGTCTCCCTCATATCCTTCCACATCATTCTTTCTCATGTGTTTACACAACATCACCCTCACCCCTCACCCCCGCTTAAACACATCCACATTATTTACCTCCGCCAGCCCCACCTTCTTCCCACTGCCCCCGTGGGAGCGGGTCCCACATTCACCCCCACTCCCCGTGGGAGCGAGTCCCACATTCTCCCCCACTCCCCGTGGGAGCGAGTCCCACATTCTCCCCCACTCCCCGTGGGAACGAGTCCCACATTCTCCCCCACTCCCCGTGGGAACGAGTCCCACATTCTCCCCCACTCCCCGTGGGAGCGAGTCCCACATTCTCCCCCACTCCCCGTGGGAGCGAGTCCCACATTCTCCCCCACTCCCCATGGGAGCGAGTCCCACATTCTCCCCCACTCCCCGTGGGAGCGAGTCCCACATTCTCCCCCACTCCCCGTGGGAGCGAGTCCCGCATTCTCCGCCACTCCCTGTGGGAGCGAGTCCCACATTCTCCCCCACTCCCCGTGGGAGCGAGTCCCACATTCTCCCCCACTCCCCGTGGGAGCGAGTCCCACATTCTCCCCCACTCCCCGTGGGAGCGAGTCCCACATTCTCCCCCACTCCCCGTGGGAGCAAGTCCCACATTCTCCCCCACTCCCCGTGGGAGCGAGTCCCACATTCTCCCCCACTCCCCGTGGGATCTTGACCCGATCGAAACCCCCGCCATCATGTTAAAGATCTCGATCAGGTCACCCCCTCAGCCTTCTCTGTTTGAGAGAAAAGAGGCCCCACCCACCAGCCTGTTCAAGATTTTCTTACAGTTAAAATCTCCCAATTCTTGGATTTTCCTTGCACCTTCTCCCGCGTCTCCATGTCCTTCGATAATACAGAGACCAGAACTGTGCACAGTGCTCCCAGTGTGGGTCTAACCGAGGGACACGGAGACTGGAACTGTGCACAGTGCTCCCAGTGTGGGTCTAACCGAGGGACACGGAGACTGGAACTGTGCACAGTGCTCCCAGTGTGGGTCTAACTGAGGGATATGGAGACTGGAACTGTGCACAGTGCTCCCAGTGTGGGTGTAACCGAGGGATACGGAGACTGGAACTGTGCACAGTGCTCCCAGTGTGGGTGTAACCGAGGGATATGGAGACTGGAACTGTGCACAGTGCTCCCAGTGTGGGTCTAACCGAGGGATATGGAGACTGGAACTGTGCACAGTGCTCCCAGTGTGGGTCTAACCGAGGGATATGGAGACTGGAACTGTGCACCGTGCTCCAAGTGTGGGTCTAACTGAGGGATATGGAGACTGGAACTGTGCACAGTGCTCCCAGTGTGGGTCTGACCGAGGGATATGGGGATTGGAACTGTGCACAGTGCTCCCAGTGTGGGTCTAACTGAGTGATATGGAGACGGGAACTGTGCACAGTGCTCCCAGTGTGGGTCTAACCGAGGGATATGGGGATTGGAACTGTGCACAGTGCTCCCAGTGTGGGTCTAACCGAGGGATATGGGGATTGGAACTGTGCACAGTGCTCCCAGTGTGGGTCTAACTGAGTGATATGGAGACGGGAACTGTGCACAGTGCTCCCAGTGTGAAAGACTTCAGTTCCTGTGCAGAGAGAGAGAGAGAGATTGGGAGTGGCTGGGATCGTTCTCCTCGGAGCGGGGAAGGTTCAGGGGGAGATTGAATCGAGGCAGTCACTGTCGCGAGGGGGTCTCGATCGAGTGAATGAGGAGAAAGTGTTTCCCAGCGACAGGAGGGTGGGGAACCAGAGAGCGAGGGAGGGGGAGACACAGAGTGAAGAGAATCGGTAAATGAACCAGAGGCGGGGGGAGAGATGGGGAGAATTTTACTGACACGGCGAGTTGTTGTGATCTGGAAGGCGCTGCCTGAGAGGGCGGTGGGAGCAGATTCACCCTCAGAGAGGGGGAGAAATACAGGGAGGGGGAAAATTCACAGGGAGACGGGGGGAACGAGCGGGAGGGGGAGAGACGGGGGAGAGCTGGTGTGAGGGAGGGACGGAGAGAGGGAAGGGGAGAGAGGGATTAATTGGATAGATGTTCCAAAGAGCCAGCACAGTTAGAATGGGCTGAATGGCCTCTCTCTCTGCTCTGCAATAAGATTTACTTCTTGTCTTTCTCACAGCTCATTCAAACGCTGGAAGATCAGAGAACATTTAGCCACCGGGACAGGGGATATGTCGCATCGTTACTGACTGTGGCCCTACATGGGAAGCTCGAGTATGTCACTGACATCATGAAGACTCTCCTGTCCACTTTAATCGACCAATACGTGGCAAAGAATCCCAAACTCATGCTGCGCAGGTACTCCCACACTTAATATCCAACTCATCGCACAGTGTGGAGGGAGCTTTACTCTGTATCTAACCCCGTGCTGTACCTGTCCTGGGAGTGTTTGATGGGGACAGTGTAGAGGAAGCTTTACTCTGTATCTAACCCTGTGCTGTACCTGTCCTGGGAGTGTTTGATGGGGACAGTGTAGAGGGAGCTTTACTCTGTATCTAACCCCGTGCTGTACCTGTCCTGGGAGTGTTTGATGGGGGACAGTGTAGAGGGAGCTTTACTCTGTATCTAACCCCGTGCTGTACCTGTCCTGGGAGTGTTTGATGGGGGACAGTGTAGAGGGAGCTTTACTCTGTATCTAACCCCATGCTGTACCAGTCCTGGGAGTGTTTGATGGGGGACAGTGTAGAGGGAGCTTTACTCTGTATCTAACCCCGTGCTGTACCTGTCCTGGGAGTGTTTGATGGGGGACAGTGTAGAGGGAGCTTTACTCTGTATCTAACCCCGTGCTGTACCTGTCCTGGGAGTGTTTGATGGGGGACAGTGTAGAGGGAGTTACTCTGTATCTAACCCCATGCTGTACCTGTCCTGGGAGTGTTTGATGGGGGACAGTGTAGAGGGAGCTTTACTCTGTATCTAACCCCGTGCTGTACCTGTCCTGGGTGTGTTTGATGGGGACAGTGTAGAGGGAGCTTTACTCTGTATCTAACCCCGTGCTGTACCTGTCCTGGGTGTGTTTGATGGGGACAGTGTAGAGGGAGCTTTACTCTGTATCTAACCCCCTGCTGTACCTGTCCTGGGAGTGTTTGATGGGGACAGTGTAGAGGGAGCTTTACTCTGTATCTAACCCCGTGCTGTACCTGTCCTGGGAGTGTTTGATGGGGACTGTGTAGAGGGAGCTTTACTCTGTATCTAACCCCGTGCTGTACCTGTCCTGGGAGTGTTTGATGGGGGACAGTGTAGAGGGAGCTTTACTCTGTATCTAACCCCGTGCTGTACCTGTCCTGGGAGTGTTTGATGGGGACAGTGTAGAGGGAGCTTTACTCTGTATCTAACCCCGTGCTGTACCTGTCCTGGGAGTGTTTGATGGGGACAGTGTAGAGGGAGCTTTACTCTGTATCTAACCCCGTGCTGTACCTGTCCTGGGAGTGTTTGATGGGGGACAGTGTAGAGGGAGCTTTACTCTGCATCTAACCCCGTGCTGTACCTGTCCTGGGAGTGTTTGATGGGGACAGTGTAGAGGGAGCTTTACTCTGTATCTAACCCCGTGCTGTACCTGTCCTGGGAGTGTTTGATGGGGACAGTGTAGAGGGAGCTTTACTCTGTCTCTAACCCCGTGCTGTACCTGTCCTGGGAGTGTTTGATGGGGACAGTGTAGAGGGAGCCTTACTCTGTATCTAACCCCGTGCTGTACCTGTCCTGGGAGTGTTTGATGGGTACAGTGTAGAGGGAGCTTTACTCTGTATCTAACCCCGTGCTGTACCTGTCCTGGGAGTGTTTGATGGGGACAGTGTAGAGGGAGCTTTACTCTGTATCTAACCCCGTGCTGTACCTGTCCTGGGAGTGTTTGATGGGGACAGTGTAGAGGGAGCTTTACTCTGTATCTAACCCCGTGCTGTACCTGTCCTGGGAGTGTTTGATGGGGACAGTGTAGAGGGAGCTTTACTCTGTATCTAACCCCGTGCTGTACCTGTCCTGGGAGTGTTTGATGGGGGACAGTGTAGAGGAAGCTTTACTCTGTATCTAACCCCGTGCTGTACCTGTCCTGGGAGTGTTTGATGGGGACAGTGTAGAGGGAGCCTTACTCTGTATCTAACCCCGTGCTGTACCTGTCCTGGGAGTGTTTGATGGGGACAGTGTAGAGGGAGCTTTACTCTGTATCTAACCCCGTGCTGTACCTGTCCTGGGAGTGTTTGATGGGGACAGTGTAGAGGGAGCTTTACTCTGTATCTAACCCTGTGCTGTACCTGTCCTGGGAGTGTTTGATGGGGACAGTGCAGAGGGAGCTTTACTCTGTATCTAACCCCGTGCTGTACCTGTCCTGGGAGTGTTTGATGGGGACAGTGTAGAGGAAGCTTTACTCTGTATCTAACCCCGTGCTGTACCTGTCCTGGGAGTGTTTGATGGGGACAGTGTAGAGCCAGCCTTACTCTGTATCTAACCCCGTGCTGTACCTGTCCTGGGAGTGTTTGATGGGGACAGTGTAGAGGGAGCTTTACTCTGTATCTAACCCCGTGCTGTACCTGTCCTGGGAGTGTTTGATGGGGACAGTGTAGAGGAAGCTTTACTCTGTATCTAACCCCGTGCTGTACCTGTCCTGGCAGTGTTTGATGGGGACTGTGTAGAGGGAGCTTTACTCTGTATCTAACCCCGTGCTGTACCTGTCCTGGCAGTGTTTGATGGGGACAGTGTAGAGGGAGCTTTACTCTGTATCTAACCCCGTGCTGTACCTGTCCTGGCAGTGTTTGATGAGGACTGTGTAGAGGGAGCTTTACTCTGTATCTAACCCCGTGCTGTACCTGTCCTGGGAGTGTTTGATGGGGACAGTGTAGAGGGAGCTTTACTCTGTATCTAACCCCGTGCTGTACCTGTCCTGGCAGTGTTTGATGGGGACAGTGTAGAGGAAGCTTTACTCTGTATCTAACCCCGTGCTGTACCTGTCCTGGCAGTGTTTGATGGGGACAGTGTAGAGGGAGCTTTACTCTGTATCTAACCCCGTGCTGTACCTGTCCTGGCAGTGTTTGATGGGGACAGTGTAGAGGGAGCTTTACTCTGTATCTAACCCCGTGCTGTACCTGTCCTGGGAGTGTTTGATGGGGACAGTGTAGAGGGAGCTTTACTCTGTATCTAACCCCGTGCTGTACCTGTCCTGGCAGTGTTTGATGGGGACAGTGTAGAGGAAGCTTTACTCTGTATCTAACCCCGTGCTGTACCTGTCCTGGCAGTGTTTGATGGGGACTGTGTAGAGGGAGCTTTACTCTGTATCTAACCCCGTGCTGTACCTGTCCTGGGAGTGTTTGATGGGGACAGTGTAGAGGGAGCTTTACTCTGTATCTAACCCCGTGCTGTACCTGTCCTGGCAGTGTTTGATGGGGACTGTGTAGAGGGAGCTTTACTCTGTATCTAACCCTGTGCTGTACCTGTCCTGGGAGTGTTTGATGGGGACAGTGTAGAGGGAGCTTTACTCTGTATCTAACCCCGTGCTGTACCTGTCCTGGGAGTGTTTGATGGGGACAGTGTAGAGGGAGCTTTACTCTGTATCTAACCCCGTGCTGTACCTGTCCTGGGAGTGTTTGATGGGGGACAGTGTAGAGGAAGCTTTACTCTGTATCTAACCCCGTGCTGTACCTGTCCTGGGAGTGTTTGATGGGGACAGTGTAGAGGGAGCCTTACTCTGTATCTAACCCCGTGCTGTACCTGTCCTGGGAGTGTTTGATGGGGGACAGTGTAGAGGGAGCTTTACTCTGTATCTAACCCCGTGCTGTACCTGTCCTGGGAGTGTTTGATGGGGGACAGTGTAGAGGGAGCTTTACTCTGTATCTAACCCCGTGCTGTACCTGTCCTGGGAGTGTTTGATGGGGACAGTGTAGAGGGAGCTTTACTCTGTATCTAACCCCGTGCTGTACCTGTCCTGGGAGTGTTTGATGGGGACAGTGTAGAGGGAGCTTTACTCTGTATCTAACCCCGTGCTGTACCTGTCCTGGGAGTGTTTGATGGGGACAGTGTAGAGGGAGCTTTACTCTGTATCTAACCCCGTGCTGTACCTGTCCTGGGAGTGTTTGATGGGGACAGTGTAGAGGGAGCTTTACTCTGTATCTAACCCCGTGCTGTACCTGTCCTGGCAGTGTTTGATGGGGACTGTGTAGAGGGAGCTTTACTCTGTATCTAACCCCGTGCTGTACCTGTCCTGGGAGTGTTTGATGGGGACAGTGTAGAGGGAGCTTTACTCTGTATCTAACCCCGTGCTGTACCTGTCCTGGGAATGTTTGATGGGGACAGTGTAGAGGGAGCTTTACTCTGTATCTAACCCCGTGCTGTACCTGTCCTGGGAGTGTTTGATGGGGACAGTGTAGAGGGAGCTTTACTCTGTATCTAACCCCGTGCTGTACCTGTCCTGGGAGTGTTTGATGGGGGCAGTGTAGAGGGAGCTTTACTCTGTATCTAACCCCGTGCTGTACCTGTCCTGGGAGTGTTTGATGGGGACTGTGTAGAGGGAGCTTTACTCTGTATCTAACCCTGTGCTGTACCTGTCCTGGGAGTGTTTGATGGGGACAGTGTAGAGGGAGCTTTACTCTGTATCTAACCCCGTGCTGTACCTGTCCTGGGAGTGTTTGATGGGGACAGTGTAGAGGGAGCTTTACTCTGTATCTAACCCCGTGCTGTACCTGTCCTGGCAGTGTTTGATGGGGACAGTGTAGAGGAAGCTTTACTCTGTATCTAACCCCGTGCTGTACCTGTCCTGGCAGTGTTTGATGGGGACTATGTAGAGGGAGCTTTACTCTGTATCTAACCCCGTGCTGTACCTGTCCTGGGAGTGTTTGATGGGGACAGTGTAGAGGGAGCTTTACTCTGTATCTAACCCCGTGCTGTACCTGTCCTGGCAGTGTTTGATGGGGACTGTGTAGAGGGAGCTTTACTCTGTATCTAACCCTGTGCTGTACCTGTCCTGGGAGTGTTTGATGGGGACAGTGTAGAGGGAGCTTTACTCTGTATCTAACCCCGTGCTGTACCTGTCCTGGGAGTGTTTGATGGGGACAGTGTAGAGGGAGCTTTACTCTGTATCTAACCCCGTGCTGTACCTGTCCTGGGAGTGTTTGATGGGGGACAGTGTAGAGGAAGCTTTACTCTGTATCTAACCCCGTGCTGTACCTGTCCTGGGAGTGTTTGATGGGGACAGTGTAGAGGGAGCCTTACTCTGTATCTAACCCCGTGCTGTACCTGTCCTGGGAGTGTTTGATGGGGGACAGTGTAGAGGGAGCTTTACTCTGTATCTAACCCCGTGCTGTACCTGTCCTGGGAGTGTTTGATGGGGGACAGTGTAGAGGGAGCTTTACTCTGTATCTAACCCCGTGCTGTACCTGTCCTGGGAGTGTTTGATGGGGACAGTGCAGAGGGAGCTTTACTCTGTATCTAACCCCGTGCTGCACCTGTCCTGGGAGTGTTTGATGGGGACAGTGTAGAGGGAGCTTTACTCTGTATCTAACCCCGTGCTGTACCTGTCCTGGGAGTGTTTGATGGGGACAGTGTAGAGGGAGCTTTACTCTGTATCTAACCCCGTGCTGTACCTGTCCTGGGAGTGTTTGATGGGGACAGTGTAGAGGGAGCTTTACTCTGTATCTAACCCCGTGCTGTACCTGTCCTGGGAGTGTTTGATGGGGACAGTGTAGAGGGAGCTTTACTCTGTATCTAACCCCGTGCTGTACCTGTCCTGGGAGTGTTTGATGGGGACAGTGTAGAGGGAGCTTTACTCTGTATCTAACCCCGTGCTGTACCTGTCCTGGGAGTGTTTGATGGGGACAGTGTAGAGGGAGCTTTACTCTGTATCTAACCCCGTGCTGTCCCTGTCCTGGGAGTGTTTGATGGGGACAGTGCAGAGGGAGCTTTACTCTGTATCTAACCCCGTGCTGTACCTGTCCTGGGAGTGTTTGATGGGGGCAGTGTAGAGGGAGCTTTACTCTGTATCTAACCCCGTGCTGTACCTGTCCTGGGAGTGTTTGATGGGGGACAGTGTAGAGGGAGCTTTACTCTGTATCTAACCCCGTGCTGTACCTGTCCTGGGAGTGTTTGATGGGGGCAGTGTAGAGGGAGCTTTACTCTGTATCTAACCCCGTGCTGTACCTGTCCTGGGAGTGTTTGATGGGGACAGTGTAGAGGGAGCTTTACTCTGTATCTAACCCCGTGCTGTACCTGTCCTGGGAGTGTTTGATGGGGACTGTGTAGAGGGAGCTTTACTCTGTATCTAACCCCGTGCTGTACCTGTCCTGGGAGTGTTTGATGGGGACTGTGTAGAGGGAGCTTTATTCTGTATCTAACCCTGTGCTGTACCTGTCCTGGGAGTGTTTGATAGGGGACAGTGTAGAGGGAGCTTTACTCTGTATCTAACCCCGTGCTGTACCTGTCCTGGGAGTGTTTGATGGGGACAGTGTAGAGGGAGCTTTACTCTGTATCTAACCCCGTGCTGTCCCTGTCCTGGGAGTGTTTGATGGGGACAGTGTAGAGGGAGCTTTACTCTGTATCTAACCCCGTGCTGTACCTGTCCTGGGAGTGTTTGATGGGGGACAGTGTAGAGGGAGCTTTACTCTGTACCTAACCCCGTGCTGTACCTGTCCTGGGAGTGTTTGATGGGGGACAGTGTAGAGGGAGCTTTACTCTGTATCTAACCCCGTGCTGTACCTGTCCTGGGAGTGTTTGATGGGGACAGTGTAGAGGGAGCTTTACTCTGTATCTAACCCCGTGCTGTACCTGTCCTGGGAGTGTTTGATGGGGGACAGTGTAGAGGGAGCTTTACTCTGTATCTAAACCCTTGCTGTACCTGTCCTGGGAGTGTTTGATGGGGACAGTGTCGAGGGAGCTTCACTCTGTATCTAATCCAGTGCTGTACCTGTCCTGGGAGTGTTTGATGGGGAAAGTGTAGAGGGAGCTTCACTCTGTATCTAAACCCGTGCTGTACCTGTCCTGGGAGTGTTTGATGGGGACAGTGTATAGGGAGCTTTACTCTGTATCTAACCCCGTGCTGTACCTGTCCTGGGAATGTTTGATGGGGACAGTGTAGAGGGAGCTTTACTCTGTATCTAACCCCGTGCTGTACCTGTCCTGGGAGTGTTTGATGGGGACAGTGTAGAGGGAGCTTTACTCTGTATCTAACCCCGTGCTGTACCTGTCCTGGGAGTGTTTGATGGGGACAGTGTAGAGGGAGCTTTACTCTGTATCTAACCCCGTGCTGTACCTGTCCTGGGAGTGTTTGATGGGGACAGTGTAGAGGGAGCTTTACTCTGTATCTAACCCCGTGCTGTACCTGTCCTGGCAGTGTTTGATGGGGACAGTGTAGAGGAAGCTTTACTCTGTATCTAACCCCGTGCTGTACCTGTCCTGGCAGTGTTTGATGGGGACTGTGTAGAGGGAGCTTTACTCTGTATCTAACCCCGTGCTGTACCTGTCCTGGCAGTGTTTGATGGGGACTGTGTAGAGGGAGCTTTACTCTGTATCTAACCCCGTGCTGTACCTGTCCTGGGAGTGTTTGATGGGGACAGTGTAGAGGGAGCTTTACTCTGTATCTAACCCCGTGCTGTACCTGTCCTGGCAGTGTTTGATGGGGACAGTGTAGAGGAAGCTTTACTCTGTATCTAACCCCGTGCTGTACCTGTCCTGGCAGTGTTTGATGGGGACTGTGTAGAGGGAGCTTTACTCTGTATCTAACCCCGTGCTGTACCTGTCCTGGGAGTGTTTGATGGGGACAGTGTAGAGGGAGCTTTACTCTGTATCTAACCCCGTGCTGTACCTGTCCTGGCAGTGTTTGATGGGGACTGTGTAGAGGGAGCTTTACTCTGTATCTAACCCTGTGCTGTACCTGTCCTGGGAGTGTTTGATGGGGACAGTGTAGAGGGAGCTTTACTCTGTATCTAACCCCGTGCTGTACCTGTCCTGGGAGTGTTTGATGGGGACAGTGTAGAGGGAGCTTTACTCTGTATCTAACCCCGTGCTGTACCTGTCCTGGGAGTGTTTGATGGGGGACAGTGTAGAGGAAGCTTTACTCTGTATCTAACCCCGTGCTGTACCTGTCCTGGGAGTGTTTGATGGGGACAGTGTAGAGGGAGCCTTACTCTGTATCTAACCCCGTGCTGTACCTGTCCTGGGAGTGTTTGATGGGGGACAGTGTAGAGGGAGCTTTACTCTGTATCTAACCCCGTGCTGTACCTGTCCTGGGAGTGTTTGATGGGGGACAGTGTAGAGGGAGCTTTACTCTGTATCTAACCCCGTGCTGTACCTGTCCTGGGAGTGTTTGATGGGGACAGTGCAGAGGGAGCTTTACTCTGTATCTAACCCCGTGCTGCACCTGTCCTGGGAGTGTTTGATGGGGACAGTGCAGAGGGAGCTTTACTCTGTATCTAACCCCGTGCTGCACCTGTCCTGGGAGTGTTTGATGGGGACAGTGTAGAGGGAGCTTTACTCTGTATCTAACCCCGTGCTGTACCTGTCCTGGGAGTGTTTGATGGGGACAGTGTAGAGGGAGCTTTACTCTGTATCTAACCCCGTGCTGTACCTGTCCTGGGAGTGTTTGATGGGGACAGTGGAGAGGGAGCTTTACTCTGTATCTAACCCCGTGCTGTACCTGTCCTGGGAGTGTTTGATGGGGACAGTGTAGAGGGAGCTTTACTCTGTATCTAACCCCGTGCTGTACCTGTCCTGGGAGTGTTTGATGGGGACAGTGTAGAGGGAGCTTTACTCTGTATCTAACCCCGTGCTGTACCTGTCCTGGCAGTGTTTGATGGGGACTGTGTAGAGGGAGCTTTACTCTGTATCTAACGCCGTGCTGTACCTGTCCTGGGAGTGTTTGATGGGGACAGTGTAGAGGGAGCTTTACTCTGTATCTAACCCCGTGCTGTACCTGTCCTGGGAGTGTTTGATGGGGACAGTGTAGAGGGAGCTTTACTCTGTATCTAACCCCGTGCTGTCCCTGTCCTGGGAGTGTTTGATGGGGACAGTGCAGAGGGAGCTTTACTCTGTATCTAACCCCGTGCTGTACCTGTCCTGGGAGTGTTTGATGGGGACAGTGTAGAGGGAGCTTTACTCTGTATCTAACCCCGTGTTGTACCTGTCCTGGGAGTGTTTGATGGGGGCAGTGTAGAGGGAGCTTTACTCTGTATCTAACCCCGTGCTGTACCTGTCCTGGGAGTGTTTGATGGGGACTGTGTAGAGGGAGCTTTACTCTGTATCTAACCCTGTGCTGTACCTGTCCTGGGAGTGTTTGATGGGGACAGTGTAGAGGGAGCTTTACTCTGTATCTAACCCCGTGCTGTACCTGTCCTGGGAGTGTTTGATGGGGACAGTGTAGAGGGAGCTTTACTCTGTATCTAACCCCGTGCTGTACCTGTCCTGGCAGTGTTTGATGGGGACAGTGTAGAGGAAGCTTTACTCTGTATCTAACCCCGTGCTGTACCTGTCCTGGCAGTGTTTGATGGGGACTGTGTAGAGGGAGCTTTACTCTGTATCTAACCCCGTGCTGTACCTGTCCTGGGAGTGTTTGATGGGGACAGTGTAGAGGGAGCTTTACTCTGTATCTAACCCCGTGCTGTACCTGTCCTGGCAGTGTTTGATGGGGACTGTGTAGAGGGAGCTTTACTCTGTATCTAACCCTGTGCTGTACCTGTCCTGGGAGTGTTTGATGGGGACAGTGTAGAGGGAGCTTTACTCTGTATCTAACCCCGTGCTGTACCTGTCCTGGGAGTGTTTGATGGGGACAGTGTAGAGGGAGCTTTACTCTGTATCTAACCCCGTGCTGTACCTGTCCTGGGAGTGTTTGATGGGGGACAGTGTAGAGGAAGCTTTACTCTGTATCTAACCCCGTGCTGTACCTGTCCTGGGAGTGTTTGATGGGGACAGTGTAGAGGGAGCCTTACTCTGTATCTAACCCCGTGCTGTACCTGTCCTGGGAGTGTTTGATGGGGGACAGTGTAGAGGGAGCTTTACTCTGTATCTAACCCCGTGCTGTACCTGTCCTGGGAGTGTTTGATGGGGGACAGTGTAGAGGGAGCTTTACTCTGTATCTAACCCCGTGCTGTACCTGTCCTGGGAGTGTTTGATGGGGACAGTGCAGAGGGAGCTTTACTCTGTATCTAACCCCGTGCTGCACCTGTCCTGGGAGTGTTTGATGGGGACAGTGTAGAGGGAGCTTTACTCTGTATCTAACCCCGTGCTGTACCTGTCCTGGGAGTGTTTGATGGGGACAGTGTAGAGGGAGCTTTACTCTGTATCTAACCCCGTGCTGTACCTGTCCTGGGAGTGTTTGATGGGGACAGTGTAGAGGGAGCTTTACTCTGTATCTAACCCCGTGCTGTACCTGTCCTGGGAGTGTTTGATGGGGACAGTGTAGAGGGAGCTTTATTCTGTATCTAACCCCGTGCTGTACCTGTCCTGGGAGTGTTTGATGGGGACAGTGTAGAGGGAGCTTTACTCTGTATCTAACCCCGTGCTGTACCTGTCCTGGGAGTGTTTGATGGGGACAGTGTAGAGGGAGCTTTACTCTGTATCTAACCCCGTGCTGTCCCTGTCCTGGGAGTGTTTGATGGGGACAGTGCAGAGGGAGCTTTACTCTGTATCTAACCCCGTGCTGTACCTGTCCTGGGAGTGTTTGATGGGGGCAGTGTAGAGGGAGCTTTACTCTGTATCTAACCCCGTGCTGTACCTGTCCTGGGAGTGTTTGATGGGGGACAGTGTAGAGGGAGCTTTACTCTGTATCTAACCCCGTGCTGTCCCTGTCCTGGGAGTGTTTGATGGGGACAGTGTAGAGGGAGCTTTACTCTGTATCTAACCCCGTGCTGTACCTGTCCTGGGAGTGTTTGATGGGGGACAGTGTAGAGGGAGCTTTACTCTGTATCTAACCCCGTGCTGTACCTGTCCTGGGAGTGTTTGATGGGGACAGTGTAGAGGGAGCTTTACTCTGTATCTAACCCCGTGCTGTACCTGTCCTGGGAGTGTTTGATGGGGGACAGTGTAGAGGGAGCTTTACTCTGCATCTAACCCCGTGCTGTACCTGTCCTGGGAGTGTTTGATGGGGACAGTGTAGAGGGAGCTTTACTCTGTATCTAACCCCGTGCTGTACCTGTCCTGGGAGTGTTTGATGGGGACAGTGTAGAGGGAGCTTTACTCTGTCTCTAACCCCGTGCTGTACCTGTCCTGGGAGTGTTTGATGGGGACAGTGTAGAGGGAGCCTTACTCTGTATCTAACCCCGTGCTGTACCTGTCCTGGGAGTGTTTGATGGGTACAGTGTAGAGGGAGCTTTACTCTGTATCTAACCCCGTGCTGTACCTGTCCTGGGAGTGTTTGATGGGGACAGTGTAGAGGGAGCTTTACTCTGTATCTAACCCCGTGCTGTACCTGTCCTGGGAGTGTTTGATGGGGACAGTGTAGAGGGAGCTTTACTCTGTATCTAACCCCGTGCTGTACCTGTCCTGGGAGTGTTTGATGGGGACAGTGTAGAGGGAGCTTTACTCTGTATCTAACCCCGTGCTGTACCTGTCCTGGGAGTGTTTGATGGGGGACAGTGTAGAGGAAGCTTTACTCTGTATCTAACCCCGTGCTGTACCTGTCCTGGGAGTGTTTGATGGGGACAGTGTAGAGGGAGCCTTACTCTGTATCTAACCCCGTGCTGTACCTGTCCTGGGAGTGTTTGATGATGGGGACAGTGTAGAGGGAGCTTTACTCTGTATCTAACCCCGTGCTGTACCTGTCCTGGGAGTGTTTGATGGGGACAGTGTAGAGGGAGCTTTACTCTGTATCTAACCCTGTGCTGTACCTGTCCTGGGAGTGTTTGATGGGGACAGTGCAGAGGGAGCTTTACTCTGTATCTAACCCCGTGCTGTACCTGTCCTGGGAGTGTTTGATGGGGACAGTGTAGAGGAAGCTTTACTCTGTATCTAACCCCGTGCTGTACCTGTCCTGGGAGTGTTTGATGGGGACAGTGTAGAGCCAGCCTTACTCTGTATCTAACCCCGTGCTGTACCTGTCCTGGGAGTGTTTGATGGGGACAGTGTAGAGGGAGCTTTACTCTGTATCTAACCCCGTGCTGTACCTGTCCTGGGAGTGTTTGATGGGGACAGTGTAGAGGAAGCTTTACTCTGTATCTAACCCCGTGCTGTACCTGTCCTGGCAGTGTTTGATGGGGACTGTGTAGAGGGAGCTTTACTCTGTATCTAACCCCGTGCTGTACCTGTCCTGGCAGTGTTTGATGGGGACAGTGTAGAGGGAGCTTTACTCTGTATCTAACCCCGTGCTGTACCTGTCCTGGCAGTGTTTGATGAGGACTGTGTAGAGGGAGCTTTACTCTGTATCTAACCCCGTGCTGTACCTGTCCTGGGAGTGTTTGATGGGGACAGTGTAGAGGGAGCTTTACTCTGTATCTAACCCCGTGCTGTACCTGTCCTGGCAGTGTTTGATGGGGACAGTGTAGAGGAAGCTTTACTCTGTATCTAACCCCGTGCTGTACCTGTCCTGGCAGTGTTTGATGGGGACAGTGTAGAGGGAGCTTTACTCTGTATCTAACCCCGTGCTGTACCTGTCCTGGCAGTGTTTGATGGGGACAGTGTAGAGGGAGCTTTACTCTGTATCTAACCCCGTGCTGTACCTGTCCTGGGAGTGTTTGATGGGGACAGTGTAGAGGGAGCTTTACTCTGTATCTAACCCCGTGCTGTACCTGTCCTGGCAGTGTTTGATGGGGACAGTGTAGAGGAAGCTTTACTCTGTATCTAACCCCGTGCTGTACCTGTCCTGGCAGTGTTTGATGGGGACTGTGTAGAGGGAGCTTTACTCTGTATCTAACCCCGTGCTGTACCTGTCCTGGGAGTGTTTGATGGGGACAGTGTAGAGGGAGCTTTACTCTGTATCTAACCCCGTGCTGTACCTGTCCTGGCAGTGTTTGATGGGGACTGTGTAGAGGGAGCTTTACTCTGTATCTAACCCTGTGCTGTACCTGTCCTGGGAGTGTTTGATGGGGACAGTGTAGAGGGAGCTTTACTCTGTATCTAACCCCGTGCTGTACCTGTCCTGGGAGTGTTTGATGGGGACAGTGTAGAGGGAGCTTTACTCTGTATCTAACCCCGTGCTGTACCTGTCCTGGGAGTGTTTGATGGGGGACAGTGTAGAGGAAGCTTTACTCTGTATCTAACCCCGTGCTGTACCTGTCCTGGGAGTGTTTGATGGGGACAGTGTAGAGGGAGCCTTACTCTGTATCTAACCCCGTGCTGTACCTGTCCTGGGAGTGTTTGATGGGGGACAGTGTAGAGGGAGCTTTACTCTGTATCTAACCCCGTGCTGTACCTGTCCTGGGAGTGTTTGATGGGGGACAGTGTAGAGGGAGCTTTACTCTGTATCTAACCCCGTGCTGTACCTGTCCTGTGAGTGTTTGATGGGGACAGTGCAGAGGGAGCTTTACTCTGTATCTAACCCCGTGCTGCACATGTCCTGGGAGTGTTTGATGGGGACAGTGCAGAGGGAGCTTTACTCTGTATCTAACCCCGTGCTGCACCTGTCCTGGGAGTGTTTGATGGGGACAGTGTAGAGGGAGCCTTACTCTGTATCTAACCCCGTGCTGTACCTGTCCTGGGAGTGTTTGATGGGGACAGTGTAGAGGGAGCTTTACTCTGTATCTAACCCCGTGCTGTACCTGTCCTGGGAGTGTTTGATGGGGACAGTGTAGAGGGAGCTTTACTCTGTATCTAACCCCGTGCTGTACCTGTCCTGGGAGTGTTTGATGGGGACAGTGTAGAGGGAGCTTTACTCTGTATCTAACCCCGTGCTGTACCTGTCCTGGGAGTGTTTGATGGGGACAGTGTAGAGGGAGCTTTACTCTGTATCTAACCCCGTGCTGTACCTGTCCTGGCAGTGTTTGATGGGGACTGTGTAGAGGGAGCTTTACTCTGTATCTAACCCCGTGCTGTACCTGTCCTGGGAGTGTTTGATGGGGACAGTGTAGAGGGAGCTTTACTCTGTATCTAACCCCGTGCTGTACCTGTCCTGGGAATGTTTGATGGGGACAGTGTAGAGGGAGCTTTACTCTGTATCTAACCCCGTGCTGTACCTGTCCTGGGAGTGTTTGATGGGGACAGTGTAGAGGGAGCTTTACTCTGTATCTAACCCCGTGCTGTACCTGTCCTGGGAGTGTTTGATGGGGGCAGTGTAGAGGGAGCTTTACTCTGTATCTAACCCCGTGCTGTACCTGTCCTGGGAGTGTTTGATGGGGACTGTGTAGAGGGAGCTTTACTCTGTATCTAACCCTGTGCTGTACCTGTCCTGGGAGTGTTTGATGGGGACAGTGTAGAGGGAGCTTTACTCTGTATCTAACCCCGTGCTGTACCTGTCCTGGGAGTGTTTGATGGGGACAGTGTAGAGGGAGCTTTACTCTGTATCTAACCCCGTGCTGTACCTGTCCTGGCAGTGTTTGATGGGGACAGTGTAGAGGGAGCTTTACTCTGTATCTAACCCCGTGCTGTACCTGTCCTGGCAGTGTTTGATGGGGACTATGTAGAGGGAGCTTTACTCTGTATCTAACCCCGTGCTGTACCTGTCCTGGGAGTGTTTGATGGGGACAGTGTAGAGGGAGCTTTACTCTGTATCTAACCCCGTGCTGTACCTGTCCTGGCAGTGTTTGATGGGGACTGTGTAGAGGGAGCTTTACTCTGTATCTAACCCTGTGCTGTACCTGTCCTGGGAGTGTTTGATGGGGACAGTGTAGAGGGAGCTTTACTCTGTATCTAACCCCGTGCTGTACCTGTCCTGGGAGTGTTTGATGGGGACAGTGTAGAGGGAGCTTTACTCTGTATCTAACCCCGTGCTGTACCTGTCCTGGGAGTGTTTGATGGGGGACAGTGTAGAGGAAGCTTTACTCTGTATCTAACCCCGTGCTGTACCTGTCCTGGGAGTGTTTGATGGGGACAGTGTAGAGGGAGCCTTTACTCTGTATCTAACCCCGTGCTGTACCTGTCCTGGGAGTGTTTGATGGGGGACAGTGTAGAGGGAGCTTTACTCTGTATCTAACCCCGTGCTGTACCTGTCCTGGGAGTGTTTGATGGGGGACAGTGTAGAGGGAGCTTTACTCTGTATCTAACCCCGTGCTGTACCTGTCCTGGGAGTGTTTGATGGGGACAGTGCAGAGGGAGCTTTACTCTGTATCTAACCCCGTGCTGCACCTGTCCTGGGAGTGTTTGATGGGGACAGTGTAGAGGGAGCTTTACTCTGTATCTAACCCCGTGCTGTACCTGTCCTGGGAGTGTTTGATGGGGACAGTGTAGAGGGAGCTTTACTCTGTATCTAACCCCGTGCTGTACCTGTCCTGGGAGTGTTTGATGGGGACAGTGTAGAGGGAGCTTTACTCTGTATCTAACCCCGTGCTGCACCTGTCCTGGGAGTGTTTGATGGGGACAGTGTAGAGGGAGCTTTACTCTGTATCTAACCCCGTGCTGTACCTGTCCTGGGAGTGTTTGATGGGGACAGTGTAGAGGGAGCTTTACTCTGTATCTAACCCCGTGCTGTACCTGTCCTGGGAGTGTTTGATGGGGACAGTGTAGAGGGAGCTTTACTCTGTATCTAACCCCGTGCTGTCCCTGTCCTGGGAGTGTTTGATGGGGACAGTGCAGAGGGAGCTTTACTCTGTATCTAACCCCGTGCTGTACCTGTCCTGGGAGTGTTTGATGGGGGCAGTGTAGAGGGAGCTTTACTCTGTATCTAACCCTGTGCTGTACCTGTCCTGGGAGTGTTTGATGGGGGACAGTGTAGAGGGAGCTTTACTCTGTATCTAACCCCGTGCTGTACCTGTCCTGGGAGTGTTTGATGGGGGCAGTGTAGAGGGAGCTTTACTCTGTATCTAACCCCGTGCTGTACCTGTCCTGGGAGTGTTTGATGGGGACAGTGTAGAGGGAGCTTTACTCTGTATCTAACCCCGTGCTGTACCTGTCCTGGGAGTGTTTGATGGGGACTGTGTAGAGGGAGCTTTACTCTGTATCTAACCCCGTGCTGTACCTGTCCTGGGAGTGTTTGATGGGGACTGTGTAGAGGGAGCTTTACTCTGTATCTAACCCTGTGCTGTACCTGTCCTGGGAGTGTTTGATGGGGGACAGTGTAGAGGGAGCTTTACTCTGTATCTAACCCCGTGCTGTACCTGTCCTGGGAGTGTTTGATGGGGACAGTGTAGAGGGAGCTTTACTCTGTATCTAACCCCGTGCTGTCCCTGTCCTGGGAGTGTTTGATGGGGACAGTGTAGAGGGAGCTTTACTCTGTATCTAACCCCGTGCTGTACCTGTCCTGGGAGTGTTTGATGGGGGACAGTGTAGAGGGAGCTTTACTCTGTACCTAACCCCGTGCTGTACCTGTCCTGGGAGTGTTTGATGGGGGACAGTGTAGAGGGAGCTTTACTCTGTATCTAACCCCGTGCTGTACCTGTCCTGGGAGTGTTTGATGGGGACAGTGTAGAGGGAGCTTTACTCTGTATCTAACCCCGTGCTGTACCTGTCCTGGGAGTGTTTGATGGGGGACAGTGTAGAGGGAGCTTTACTCTGTATCTAAACCCTTGCTGTACCTGTCCTGGGAGTGTTTGATGGGGACAGTGTCGAGGGAGCTTCACTCTGTATCTAATCCAGTGCTGTACCTGTCCTGGGAGTGTTTGATGGGGAAAGTGTAGAGGGAGCTTCACTCTGTATCTAAACCCGTGCTGTACCTGTCCTGGGAGTGTTTGATGGGGACAGTGTATAGGGAGCTTTACTCTGTATCTAACCCCGTGCTGTACCTGTCCTGGGCAGTGTTTGATGGGGACAGTGTAGAGGGAGCTTTACTCTGTATCTAACCCCGTGCTGTACCTGTCCTGGGAGTGTTTGATGGGGACAGTGTAGAGGGAGCTTTACTCTGTATCTAACCCCGTGCTGTACCTGTCCTGGGAGTGTTTGATGGGGACAGTGTAGAGGGAGCTTTACTCTGTATCTAACCCCGTGCTGTACCTGTCCTGGGAGTGTTTGATGGGGACAGTGTAGAGGGAGCTTTACTCTGTATCTAACCCCGTGCTGTACCTGTCCTGGCAGTGTTTGATGGGGACAGTGTAGAGGAAGCTTTACTCTGTATCTAACCCCGTGCTGTACCTGTCCTGGCAGTGTTTGATGGGGACTGTGTAGAGGGAGCTTTACTCTGTATCTAACCCCGTGCTGTACCTGTCCTGGCAGTGTTTGATGGGGACTGTGTAGAGGGAGCTTTACTCTGTATCTAACCCCGTGCTGTACCTGTCCTGGGAGTGTTTGATGGGGACAGTGTAGAGGGAGCTTTACTCTGTATCTAACCCCGTGCTGTACCTGTCCTGGCAGTGTTTGATGGGGACAGTGTAGAGGGAAGCTTTACTCTGTATCTAACCCCGTGCTGTACCTGTCCTGGCAGTGTTTGATGGGGACTGTGTAGAGGGAGCTTTACTCTGTATCTAACCCCGTGCTGTACCTGTCCTGGGAGTGTTTGATGGGGACAGTGTAGAGGGAGCTTTACTCTGTATCTAACCCCGTGCTGTACCTGTCCTGGCAGTGTTTGATGGGGACAGTGTAGAGGGAGCTTTACTCTGTATCTAACCCCTGTGCTGTACCTGTCCTGGGAGTGTTTGATGGGGACAGTGTAGAGGGAGCTTTACTCTGTATCTAACCCCGTGCTGTACCTGTCCTGGGAGTGTTTGATGGGGACAGTGTAGAGGGAGCTTTACTCTGTATCTAACCCCGTGCTGTACCTGTCCTGGGAGTGTTTGATGGGGGACAGTGTAGAGGGAGCTTTACTCTGTATCTAACCCCGTGCTGTACCTGTCCTGGGAGTGTTTGATGGGGACAGTGTAGAGGGAGCTTTACTCTGTATCTAACCCCGTGCTGTACCTGTCCTCGGGAGTGTTTGATGGGGGACAGTGTAGAGGGAGCTTTACTCTGTATCTAACCCCGTGCTGTACCTGTCCTGGGAGTGTTTGATGGGGACAGTGTAGAGGGAGCTTTACTCTGTATCTAACCCCGTGCTGTACCTGTCCTGGGAGTGTTTGATGGGGACAGTGCAGAGGGAGCTTTACTCTGTATCTAACCCCGTGCTGTACCTGTCCTGGGAGTGTTTGATGGGGACAGTGTAGAGGGAGCTTTACTCTGTATCTAACCCCGTGCTGTACCTGTCCTGGGAGTGTTTGATGGGGACAGTGTAGAGGGAGCTTTACTCTGTATCTAACCCCGTGCTGTACCTGTCCTGGGAGTGTTTGATGGGGACAGTGTAGAGGGAGCTTTACTCTGTATCTAACCCCGTGCTGTACCTGTCCTGGGAGTGTTTGATGGGGACAGTGTAGAGGGAGCTTTACTCTGTATCTAACCCCGTGCTGTACCTGTCCTGGGAGTGTTTGATGGGGACAGTGTAGAGGGAGCTTTACTCTGTATCTAACCCCGTGCTGTACCTGTCCTGGGAGTGTTTGATGGGGACAGTGTAGAGGGAGCTTTACTCTGTATCTAACCCCGTGCTGTACCTGTCCTGGGAGTGTTTGATGGGGACAGTGTAGAGGGAGCTTTACTCTGTATCTAACCCCGTGCTGTACCTGTCCTGGGAGTGTTTGATGGGGACAGTGTAGAGGGAGCTTTACTCTGTATCTAACCCCGTGCTGTACCTGTCCTGGGAGTGTTTGATGGGGACAGTGTAGAGGGAGCTTTACTCTGTATCTAACCCCGTGCTGTACCTGTCCTGGGAGTGTTTGATGGGGACAGTGTAGAGGGAGCTTTACTCTGTATCTAACCCCGTGCTGTACCTGTCCTGGGAGTGTTTGATGGGGACTGTGTAGAGGGAGCTTTACTCTGTATTAACCCCTGTGCTGTACCTGTCCTGGAGTGTTTGATGGGGACTGTGTAGAGGGAGCTTTACTCTGTATCTAACCCCGTGCTGTACCTGTCCTGGAAGTGTTTGATGGGGACTGTGTAGAGGGAGCTTTACTCTGTATCTAACCCCTGTGCTGTACCTGTCCTGG